>NC_141534.1:53375000-53675000 GCF_021556685.1 Rattus norvegicus | reverse complement strand
ATACCAGTCAGTCAGAATGCACTGCGTGTGGTGAGGCTCACGAAGGAGTTCCTGGGCAGACTGGAATCAGGGACAGACCGAAGTCTCTGGTCACAAGGAAATGGTGTTGGGAACTATTTACAGCAGACTCCATTCTTTCGTGGTGTATGGCCTGACTCTCATTGAGGCACTTAGAGCAGTGCTGGTACTTAAACTGTGCACGCTGTATCTAGGAATATCAGCACAAGGGCAGACCTACATTGGACACCACCTTCATGTGGCATCTTGCAGGAGGAATGAAAGGAGCTGAGGCAGGGGACTGCTTATCAGCAAAGCAACGTCAGGCCATTTAGCCAGTAGCATGAAGTCTCCCCTGCCAGTTCCCACTGAATCCTGAGGGTCAGACTGCTCCTGGGCTGCTCATAGGGTACTGTCTCTGTGCCATTAAGAAGGTAAAGGAAGGCTAGAAACGTTGCCAGCCTGCAGGGATCCCTAATCACCTTGGAAAAAGAGCTGTAATTAAATAGCTTGATGATTTTGACTTTATTTTGAAATCCGGCTTGTCCTTTAGAGCAGGTGGTTATTCTATGTTGAATCATTTAACTCTGCACCTGGGGAGAAATAATGATTACTAGTTTTCCGCTTAAGAAGTTATGGAAATATTTTGAAACATTACAAAGTTTCATTTCCTGCACACCATTGCATATTACTTATACCACCGATAACTTCTAACTTGTGTTTTTAAGATATTTCTCCCAACACAATCTCTTAAGTCGGGTTCAGTCAGGTTCAGCTATTGGCAATTTGATATAGTCACAGTTATCGGAGTCTCCAGTGGAGGGTTACCTGCAGCAGACTGGCCCATGGACATGACGGTGGAGTCATTTCCTGATTGATATAGGCGGGCCAACACACTATGGGTGATGTCATTTCTAGACAAGGGATTGGGAGACAAGCAGTTAAACAGAGTTGCTCCTCCATGGTTTCTGCTTGAAGTACTGTCCTGACTTCCCTGGGTGATGGCCTATGACCTGAGAGTATAAGCCAGAAAGATCCCATATTGCATATGTTGCTTTAGTTATATTTATCACAGTAACAGAAAGAAGTCTAGAACACAAACTATCCTGACTTTTTTTTTTTTTTTGTCAACTTGTCACAAGCTAGAGTCACCAGAAAGGAGGTGTTTGCACTGTGATAAAGTCTCCATAAGACTGGGCTGTAGGCAGGCCCGTAGAGCAATTTTTCAATTACAGACTGATTCGAGAGGACCCAGCCAACAGGTTGAGCCGCCCCTGGGCTGGTGATCTTTGATGCTATAAAAAAGTAGACTGACCGAACCATGGGGAGCAAGTCAGTAAGCAGCATCCCTCCATGGGCTCTGCATCAATTCCTGCCTCCAGGTTTCTACCCTGCTTGAGTTCCTGTCCTGACTTCCTTCAGTGACGGACTAGGCTGTGGAAGTGTAAGTCAAATAAATCCTTTCCTTCCCAAGTAGCCTTTGGTCATGGTGTTTTATCACTGCAATGATAACCCTAAGACAGAAATTGGTATCAGAACAGTGGGGTTTTGCTCTGACACACCTGACCTGCTTTGAGGAGGATTGTGGGAGGACTTTGGAACTTTGTGGTAGAAAAATGTTCAAAGTTTGACTAGTTGTCCTGTGGGAGCTTAGAAGATAAGGCCAAGAACAATGCAGATGATGGAGGCCTAGCTTCTGGAGTTCAGAGAATTTAAATATTACATTGAGGCCCTTTGCTATTTTTGAATTAAGACTCTGTGGTTCTGGTCAACTGATTCTGAAGAGCCAGCTGTGATTAATAAGAGACCAGGACCCATGAAGTGAAGCAATGGTTTATGGCAATTATCAGTGCGGGATAGCTGGGGCTGAGAAATTAGTGGTTATTAAGAAGAGACCAGAGTCATAGAGGTGATATCTTGGGCAAACAGATTCCTTAGGATCAGCACATAGAATCTGTGTTCTACAGGTGGCCGATGTTCTACCTTGTGTTGGCAGCTGAACTTGGTTACATATAAGAGTCTGTCAGGTGGTGTTGGTTCTGAAGGCATGAAGGGGTCAGAGAGAGCAGATGAGGCTAGGCACTGGGAGAGGTCATTGGTAAAAAGTCCACATGAGTTGCAGTAGAAGACCCCAACCTTTTGGAGAAGCCAGTTTCATGGGGAGACTGCCAAGAATAGCAGCAGCCATAGGATAGAGCCTGCCTGGGACCTAGAAGACAAACTGTGTATGCTTCAGAGGGCAGAGCCTGAGCAGTGACCCAGGCCCCTGGAAGGAGCCAGGAAGATGGTGATGGAAGCGAGTCCTGGATACTGGACGTTGAGTGATTTACACTGTTGGAGTTTGAGTTTACTTTGATCTGATCATGACTGAGCCCTGGTTCTTCCCTTTTGAAGTAGGAAACTATTTAACTTACTTTCCATTTTATAGGAGCCCACAGTTAAGAGACTTCTGATTTTAAAAGACACCTTTAGAGCATTTCAATTTGTTAGACTGTAGGACATTATAAGTTTGTAAAATGTTTTATATTGTGATGTTTAGATATAACATATAATCTTGGGGATGACTAAGAAAGGAAAAGTTGAGGCTGAACAGTGCATTTAAGTTCACCAAGGGTCAGTTGTGCAGGCAAGTTTTCTTGTTTTTTGGTGTTTTGTTTTGTTTTGTTTTGTTTTGTTTTGTTTTGTTTGTTTTGTTTTGTTTTGTTTTGTTTGTTTTGTTTTGTTTTGGTTTGGTTTGGTTTTGTTAACTAGGCACAAGTTAGACTCAACAGAGGAAAGGGAACCTCAATTATGAAAATGCCTCCCTAAGGTCAGGCTGTAGACAAGCCTGTAGGGCGTTTTTTTAGTTAGTGATTAATGATCGAAAGCCCAGACTAGGTGGTATCAACTGGGCTGGTGGTCCTGGTTTTTATAAGAAAGCAGGATAAGCAAGTCATCAGGAGCAAGCCAATAAGCAGTTCCCCTCCATGGCCTCTGCGTCAGCTCCTGCCTCCAGGTTCTAGCTGTGTCTGAATTCCTGTCCCGACTTCCTTCAATGATGGACTATGATGCAGAAGTGTAAGCCAAGCTCCTTCCTCCCCAAGTTGCTTTTGGTCATGACATTTGATCTTTGCAGCAGTGAACCCTAACTAAGACACGGGGGAACATGTATTCTGAAGATAAACATTGCAGCATAGCTTAGTAATGTATAAATCTAACACATCATAGTCTTTAAGTATTTTAAGCTGAAACACTAGCTAGAAGACAGTAATGACTTTTAAATGTCACAAGTAAGCATTAGGTTTATTCTAAAAATATTAAAGAGATAGTGATAGTTCCTAATATTGTGTTATGAGTTGTCTTTTCCCTTCACTAGACCGATGAATGGCTACATCTCCCCAGGGGGGTTGTAACACTTGTTATGACCCTCAGGCATGAGAGGATCTTGGATTTAGGCTTGAATGTAGAGTTGGGTGGCTGAATGAACGTTCTCAGAGAAGAACAACACTTGTGTATGCAGCCAAAGCATGAACTTTTACCCTTCTTTGGAATTCATCTTGAGGCCTTTGTGCGTTTCTTCAGGTGCAGAAGTTCTAGAATTAGAAGTTCTAGTGTGAACCATCACTGCAAAAGGACACACAGCAACGCTGCATGCTCCATCTTTAAACAGATCTACCCGCATTAGTAACTTGGCCTGGAATTAGTTGGGTTATTTCACCATGATTGATGCCTTCATGTTGTTGTTGACATGTGACTTCATTGCTAACTATGTCTGTCCTTTCTTAGTTTTCTTGCCTTATGAGGTGTTTTCTCTGTCAACTCAAGTGTGTATTGGATAGAAGAAAATTGTTGTGTTTAAGTAGAGAAATGACGAGAACAAAGCCATGCATTTTATATATATTCTGGTCACAAGCAGAGCCAATGGCTTCTGGCACCTTCTGCCACTGTCAGTCTTACAGGAACTCTCGTCACCCCACCCTTCAACATCAGATTTGCAGGGTCACTCTTGGACCTCAGGTTCCCTAGAACCCTAAGTCCCTTCTTGGACTATGGTCCCGAGCGCTCAGTGTTTACCCATCTAAGTTCCTTGCTCCCAGTTCTTGAAGACCAGGCTTTCAGGTGACATCTAACCAAGGGTTTCGAAGAGCCATGGTCAGGATACAAGACCACGCTGTGGATGGCTCTTGTGTGTCTGATTTATAGTTTCAGGAGACAAGCTGATGCCAATTTCCAAAGCAGAGTTGACCCCCTTCAGGCTGTGACATAAGAGAGCTATTTCATTTGTGTGCCATGTTAACTGGTTATTATCAGCCTGGGATTGGGACAAAGACCAACACAGCAGGGCTAAAATGTCCGGCTCTACCCCTCTATAGCCAGCCCCATCTTGAACAACCACTAGGCACATAAAACATGTCCTTATATGGAAAAGACCAGCTCTTGCCTGACAGGCCACCTTTTCCCTTGCCCAGGAGTATAAGAACCATCCATCTTGGTTCCTGTGTGTGACTTCTCTGGCTCCATGCCCTGGCACTGGCGAACCTTACCAGGGAGCTGCACCAAAAACTGGAGTTTGTCTGCTGCCAATTTGGCCTGATCTGGTCACTTCCGGTTTCCCCTCCTATTCCACATACCCCTTAGTTATGTTTTTCTTTGGCAGCTGCCTGGCTATTCACGGGCATCACTCCTCTTAAAGGTATCCAAGGTTTCATATGTGTGTTGATGTATATTTGTGTGTGCCTGTGAATGCTACATGTGCACATGAATGAATACAAGCAGGTGAAAGTGTGTGGGCATCCTCCTGAGTGTGTGTCCCCACGCTGGCACCTCAGCACAGGCGGGTGACTGCATACTGCTAGGGAGCAGGGAAGAACTCTGAGCTGACGCTGAGTCGCACTAATGAGCACCCTGACCTTGAATGGGTCACTCTGCACCTCCAGTAGTTTTCTGTCACACAGCCTTGGCTGACTGCACAGGTCCCTTGGGTTTTAAAGTTAATTTGGGGATGAAGTTTTATGTGACATTGTGACACAGGCATCTGGTCTTTGACTCAGAATGAACTCATGGTAGCTAAATTCTAATTCTATCATGAAAAGTGTGGCAGGGTGTGCCATAGTATGGTTTCCTCTCTTTCCCTTGGACATGCTGGACTACATTCTATCCCTTTACTGGTTTGAGGGGCACACAGGCTCTGCTTCTCCAGGCTCAGCTCTGGATATATTCCTCATGGACAGTGCTTCTGAGTGAAGGCTGCACAACTGGCCAGACTCATCCTGGCTGCAGAAAGTTGGTAAATGTAGTGTCTGGTCTTCAGGATAATAGCATTGCAGAGGGGCATGAGGGGGTTAGGATGTGAGCAGTCGCAGCTCACAGTGGTCCAAACCATCTTGGCAATCTTCAGTGCAAGACTGTGCATTACTCAATGTGTCCTTAGGGATGGTGTTTTCCCCATTATATCTTGACCCGTCTTTCTTAGCATTTGGAAACTTGCCAATATGTGACCTTTGAAGAAACTGTATGTGTGTGTATATTCATAATGCATATGTGTACATAGACATCTACGTCTACATATACGTATATCCATCATCAGGGTTATGCTCTGCTCCTAAGTTTATAAGTACTGGTCTCAGTGACCAAGACTGCTGAGGACAAATTTGCATTCTGATTATGAAGGGTACTACAGACAAATCAGTGAATCTCACTCATTCTTAGGAAATGGTGGTTCTTCCAGATGCAGGCCAACACATGCTGTACTTTGTTAAATGAGCCCTGTCAAAGTAACCCAGCTGCAAAGGTGATCATCTATGTTTATAGAACTGGCCACAGGGGCATTGTTCTCACAGGGGAGTCGGGCGTGTGAAATGCAGACTGGTGGCGAGCAAGCAACCTGTCAGCACCCAAACTCCATTCTCTAACCCTGTAGACAGTCTATTGATCTATCCTTGTGTCAAAAAGCCTGCGATCCTGGAAAGAAACATATCTCAGTGGCAGAGCAGCTGCCTCCTTACCTTGCATATGTAAGGTCATAGGTTCAATCCTCGGTATTGGCAGCACCGAAACAGCAAAATATTACGATTCTATCAAACCTGTAATGGTAGAGTAGAAGTATCGCCAGATCCTCTGTAGTACAGTTCTGGTTTTTCCTCCTCTTTTGAAAATTTAAATACCACACCTTTTTATTTTGTGTGTATGAGCATTTGCCTTCCGGTATATATGTGCACCTTACCCATGTAATACCTGTGAAGGCCAGAAGGAGGTGTCATATTTTCCCAAAAATGGGGTTACAGACAATGGTGAGGTGCAGTCTGGATACCCAAACCGAGACCAGGTCCTCAATGAGCACAGTAAGTGTTCTTAACTCCTGAGCCACTTCTCCAGCCCAAGTGTTTTTCTTTTCAACAGCTGTCAAGTCTTGTTCTGGCATTCATGAGCTGGAAGCCCCCTTTCTTTCAAGGAAATAGTACCATATCCTGTTTACATCCCCTGGAGCACCTGTGTGTTTCTAAGGGATGATGTAAAACACCTCTGATACTACATTTTCCCACGCAGTGTTGGTCCAAAACAAGCCCTTCCTTCCTCAGTGGCTTATTTTTTCCCCCAGATATTTTCCCATAACAATGATGAAGTCTCACATGTGGCTTCAGTTTGACTCCATGGCCTCTGCAGGGATCTTATTTCCAGATAAGGTCTTGTTCATCCTCAGCATCTGGGTTTGCCATCTCTTGGTGGAGGGGGGAGGAACGATCTTCAATCTGTCATATCGCTTCACTCAGAAACACACATCACTTATTCAAAGCAAGCTTCGATTGTTTCTCCTGCCGTGATCACCCTTGTGTGGGTCCAGCCCCTCTGCTTTATTCTCCTGACCTGAGAGAACGGTCGTGTTTTCCTGCTTAGACAGATGCTCAAGGTGGGGGGGTATAGTTAGCTGGGTCTTTCTGCCTCCCCATTACCATCCAGAACACTCTGTCTCTCTCATCTACTGGGCCTTCTCCTCCTCCTCCTCCTGCTGATCTAAAATAGAATTTCACAGACCATGGGGATGACATACTACCTCTCCCCTTCCAGCTCAGCTAACCCCGGCATCAGTTTTATCACGTGGTACTGAGGCGACATCTGGAGAGGAGGAAAGTGGGAGGGAGCAGCCAGTGCAGAAAAAGCACTGCTTCACCATGCAAGGAAGTAATCTGAGTGTCAGTAATGAATCCTCCTCTTAGCCAGTGTTGGCTGTGGGCAGGCTCTGTGGACAGATGTGGCCTCTGCAGCAAACACTTAGCTCTCCATGTCTGGATACAAATGAGACATGTCAGGTGTGTGTGTGTGTGTGTGTGTGTGTGTGTGTGTGTGTGTGTGTGTAGAGAGAGAGAGAGAGAGAGAGAGAGAGAGAGAGAGAAGTTAACAGGCTGATTAACAAAGAAGGCTTCACCATATAGGGGAAAGAGGAAACCTACCTCTGCTAACAAACTAAGTCATATACCTCCTGTTTCTTCAGGCTCTGTGGGTTTGGGAAGACACATAGATAAGATCTGGGAAGTTCCCTAAGCTAAGGAGAAGATGAAGGTAGCAGGAGAAATAACAAGTAACCCTTCATCCTCACCTAACACTGGCTGTGGTGAGGACAGACTTGATCTTTCAAGGGTTCCTCTTGAAGGATCAGCTTACTAGTCTGTTTTCCCAAAATCTGTTGCTTGGTCCTCGAATCACTGTGCGTAGCCAAATAATCGAAGTCTGCTACAGGAAGCATAGTCAGGAGTCCATACTGTCCACATGCAGTCTCACTTCTCAGTGTTTGTCCAGAATTAGGATGAAGGGCCATCTCTTTCTTCACCCCCATATACTCAACAGCAGCTCCTACCACATGCCATTGGGCATCACCACTCCTTAGGGCAACCAGTCTTTGAAAAGTTTCAACAACAGAAGTCCCATGAACTCTGCCTGCTTTAAATCCCGTGGCGTGCATCACAGCTGGTCCCAGTGGGAAGCAATTAGGAAGCATTATTATCAGCTGTGGATGTTACCCCAAAAGTCCACAAAGGAAGGACTGTTACTCGGACCTTTCAGACAAGAGAGCAGAGAATAAGAATGATTATGTGAGCCACGAAAGACCACCGAGCTACCAAAGGAAGATTTGAGGCTGGAAACTCAAATCCTAGTTTGAATGTTTATGATGAAGGATCTAAGGGACACAACAAAGCACGTGTGCAGTAGAAAAGTGAGGCAAAGGAAAAGCTTGAGCCTGAAAGACTCAACATTGAGACAAGCAATGCTGGTGTGCAAGTGAACCTAGAATTCGAGCCTGAGTTCGATTCTTAATAACACATACGCACACACCACAGTCATACACACACACACACACACACACACACACACACACACACACCACAGTCATACACACATACACACACACCAAGTCATACACACACACAGACACACATACACACATAGAGACATGCACACACAGACGTACATATGTACCACACACACATACCACATATGCACACATATATACACACATACACACACATACACACACATACACACATACTACACATACATACATACATACATACATACATACACATACAGATAATCATACATACACACACACACACACACACACACACCACACAGACACAGACACAGACACAGACACACACACACATATACACACACATATACCAGAGATGGAGGGGGGACAGAAAGGGAGGAAGGGAAAAAGGGAGAGAGGAGATGGAGGGAGAGAGAAGAGAGAGGGGCTTAAGAGAATGCCCTCCAATATTTCTGTATGTGTTCATCCTGCCTTAGAAAGACTTTGAAATTAAAAATCTGAGTCTAAGACCAGAAGGTGACATTGAACTTGGCTGGATCATTCCATAACCTGTAGTATTAGCAGTGCTGAAAAAGTTGAGATCAGGAAAAAACAAATCAAAACCAACAACAAAACCCAGTATGTTTTGCTGGCACGGCGAGCTCCTCTGCCTTTTCAATTCCAAAAGGCTTCTTGGTGAGCTGCAAACAGTATTTCTCAAAACAAAACTTAGGAAAACGAATAGCCCTAATCTGAACTTTGAGTAAAGAGGTAAACCAGAATGACCCAAAGACAACGTTCCTGTGTTTGAAATAAGACAGAACCTTTGTTTGCAGCTGACATAGCACGGATCCCAGCCTGGGGCTGGAGAGGTTGTATCAACCTTCAGGTCACACAGGCAGGATGATGGCTAAAACAGTCTGGAAGCTCGAAGGTGCTTATTAGAGGGTGTGGAACCTGTACTTTGAAAGCCTGGTTGTTTTTGTGTTTCCTGCATTTGCTTTGCCATTTCTTCTTTATTGCATCTCTCTCTGAGTGTGTTAAAGAGCTCCCGGAAAATTCTAACCTGTCTCAGCTAACAAAGGGAACTGTTAATGAAGGACCTGTCTAGATAGCAGCTTTTTTGTTTTAGGCAATGTAGTTTTGGCATTTTATTTTTGGAAAATAATTTGAGTTTTCCAAAGTACAAATTATTATATCCTTTGTAAGCAAGGAAAACTAGAAAGAAAGAAAGAAAGAAGAAGAAAAGAACAAACATAACAGGTAAACCTTCCATTCCAAGAGAATCTTTGTTAACACAGTAACATGCTTCGAGGGCCTTGTACAGATGGCTGTGTCTACAGGTTTGTGAAGTGAGACAAACTTTTAATCTAGACTTGGTCCTCTTTCACATTTTGGAAACCATTTTATCCCATATTATTTGGTAATATTTACATGGATGCAGAGGACTCAACCTTATAATAAGATTGCAGTACATTTTGCTAGTCCACCCTCATCCTCACTGTTTGGTTTCAGACCCTGGGATCAGAGACTGGGGTGCGTGTTTTACATATCAAAGCAGACCTGGCCTCCAGGCTCTCCCAGCATCCCTCAGTCCCTACCTGGCATACCCCACCCCCAACCCTGAACTTTCCAACCCAGAGTCTGGGCTGCCCTTCCCCTAGAGGCTCCTCCCTACACAACCCGGACATTTTAGTTTCTCCCTGTCTCTTTCCTCTCTCTGTACATGAGCTTGGACTCGCTCTTTGTCTCTCTTCCCCTTCTCCATTCAATCCCTTCCTATAGCGACTTCCTTGGCCTCCTTCCTTGGGGCCAGTGAACTCACCAGCGCAGAACTTTTTCCTAATAAACCTGTGTTTAATAAACTCTAATCTGGCTTGAATTGGCTCATTTATTTCATCGGTGGAGAAATAACGTATCACCTTTAGCTTTCTATGGTCTGATGTGTGGACACGGATTCATTTCCGCACACGTCTCTTCCACATCCCCCACTTATTACAACATTCCCCTGAGCGTCTTGAGAATCTCATTACTGCGATGTCTAAGGAAACATGTCTTCTTCGACTTGTTTTTCGCTGCTCTATTTTGAATATTCCCATTTCTCTGTCTACAGTGGCACACAGAGATGTCTCATTATCTGCCTTGTTTAGGCAGTGATTAACACATCATTAACATGGGAAGAGTTGGGGAAATTGTTAAAGAACTGTCGAAAAGTGTAGTAACTGTTAATAGTCGCCAACTGTTCATAAGGCACTTAGCTTAATTTGTTAGGAGACATAGTGTTTGGAGCTTCACCAATTCGGATGAAATTTTGCCTGCAGCAATGGTCCTTTTGCTCGTAGCCTCGTGATTGGTGTCCACTCAGGGTCAGGAAGGATTTCTCCCCATGCTAGGGTTTTATGGTTAGGGGCATCATAGGGGCCTTTTGCTTTCTTCCACGACATCTGGCACCAGCTACCGCCACGCGCAGATCTCCTGACTCAATGGGCCATTCGTTTTCCTGCAGAAAGCTATGTGAATTTTAAAAGAGCACTCAGGAGCGTCTCTAACTGAGGCCATGTGTTATCAATTAGAGAGGAGAGAGAAATTGGCTTTTCTTCATTCATTCCCATCTCCCACGAGGAAACTTTTTCTCCTAAAATAAACCTAGCACATTCTGAGGCTGTCAGGTCAAGGGCCACCAGTGACCTTTGGTGACCTTGCCAGACTCCCATGAAGTTACCCTTGTGTACCTGAAATGAGTAGTCCAGAGGTTTCCTGCACCTAAGTGTCACCCGGATGCATGGCACCAGCCTTCTCCAGAGGCACAGAAAGCAGCTGCTTCTTTGTATAATTTTAAGAGTGTAAGCAATTTCCTCTGGCCCTAACTTTTGCTGCTCATTTCCAATGTGAAATTACTTTCCAATTTCCAGAATCCTTCGCGGCTGTGTCCGGAGAGTAACATCTTGGGGAAAAGTCACTTCTGGTCTGATGAGGACTGTTTATACTGAATGAGCCCAGTCCTGGAGATTTCTAGTGGACGGCACCTGGGTGCATGTTAAAGGGTAAAGAGAATTGAAAGGATGCATTGGATCTCACTGCACAGGGGCAGGGAAGACGGAGTGGGAAACTAAGGAAGAGCAGGGTACCCCTCTACTACAAGGATTGGCGGCTGAGAAGAGAGAGCTTAGGGCTCAGTAGGCTCTGGGATCCAGGATCAGACAGTTTCTTCTAAAGAGCAACATGGCCTGCTGCCTGTTGTTTCTGTGAGAATCTGCTCCTGATACCGCCCCTCTCCTCTTACCGTCTCCCAGAAGCACTGTCCATCCTTCCGTATGGTTTGTGGCTCAACCTCTATTGTCACACTTCACACTGGCCCAGATGGACTGGCTCCTGCTTTTCAGTTTCCAGCATTCTGCTGGTTTTAGAGAATGGAACTCTGTTTTCCTAGGTGCATGTAATGGTACCCAACATAGAAAGTGAGCACAGCAAAAAACAAAACAAAACAAAAAACCTCAAACAACAAACAAACAAATGAAACAAAACAAAAACTTCTGGAAAGGAGACCATTATAATGTGCTATTTTGCTCTTTAAAATATTGTTTTGATGCACTGCTAATTGAACTGTCCAGCGGGTCCAGTTATTCAGGGTTCCGAAGGGGCGCTACCCTTGGGCCAATGGGGGGCGAGAGAAGAAGGAGACCAAGCAAGATTCTATTGTCAAGGTCTTGTTTATTGAGAGAAATGTACAGCATTTAAAGCTCTGAGGCAGGAATAGAATCGGGAACTGAAGCTTAGGGTGGGGGAGTTTGGGAAGTGCCCAAGGATATAGGGTGAATCACTAAACTGCAAGATATCCTCCTTAAACAAAGAGGCAACAGTCTTCCGGGGACATGTTCTTTAAAAAGGTCGAACCCTTCTCAGGAATCTGCTCAGGGACATCCGGTGTTTTGCACAAGCTGAAACATCCTGTGATTGCTCCCGGGGTCTTCCTGGGAGAGGCTTTTGTCCAACAATCTCATAATCTTACAGCAGCCACCTGAGCTTCTGTGGCCATACAGCCCAGAGTCACATAGCCACCTTGAGCTATGCAGTCACCAAGCGGCCAGGGCCAAATCCAATACGGCTCCCTACAGCTAATGTTTCAATAGTTAACTTAGGTTTATAGACAGTATATGCCATGGTGTCTGGTAGGAAATCAGAAGGCCTGGGCATACCACAGCACTCTCTGGACTGTGTAGATGGCTGTGTGAAGCCCTCATGAGCTAACAGAATGGTTCACAGTGAATGAGACTGCCTGATCCTGCTCTTGAAGGGGACGATGCCATGACACACTGGGCCCATTACAAATGTTTACAGAATGCATGGTTGAAACAGTATGTTTCTAATTTTGAAGTTACAGCATTGAAGGGCACAAGCACACCCTTCCTGAAACTTCCATTCCAACAGGAAGCTAGCATAATAAATTAAATATATTCTGCCAGACAGCACTGAAGAGTACGGACAGGCCTAGGCAAAGAGAGATCAGGGATAGGACGTTCCAGCAGGGTTCAGCTCTTCAGCGCAGCTTTGGAAGTAAGTTCATCCCATATTTGCATAAAATGGAAGCTGTCACAGACTGTGGCTCCAGAAGGCAGTGGATTCGTCACATACAAACAAGGTGAGATTACTGAAATTAGTGCGCCCGCCTTCCTCCTCAGAATAAGACACTCCAGGGAAAGGAAGCCCTGACACCCGGTGCTGCCTGCCTCTTGTGGAGTGAAGGCCTAGCATCATCTCTTACTACCTGACCGATGGGCGAACATTACTGACACTGTTGTGACATTCTAGTTGTAATAGCACCTCAGAATTTAAAGAGCAACAAGATGGCAGGAGTAACAGATACAGGAAGTGACATAATACACTGGCAACAAAATTGAAGGGGCAGTAAAGATGGAAGGGTCCAGGAAATATCCTGGACAGAGGTGCACCTGCCTGTTAACCACCTTGCAAAGGGAAACAGTTGATTTTGGCTTACAGTTGCAAGACATTCAGTCATTGGTTACTTAGCCCCTTTCCCTTTGGGCCCATGATAGGGAGCTACTTCAGGGGAGGGAGGAGGACATGGTGGAGGCATTGCATTTACCTAATCCGGAGAGACAGGAACAGATAATGATTTACCCCAGATAGGGTATAAATGACCAAGAAACCCAGCTCTGTTGGTTAAAATAGAAATGCCCTCCATAGGCTCAGACATTTGAAACTGTCCCTAGTTGGTGGCCCTGTTCAGAAGGTTTAGAAGGTGTGGCTTTACTTGTGGAAGTACAACTCTGAGCGTGGGCTTTGAGAGTATATAGCTTTTACCTGCTTCCTGTTGACCTTTGCCCCACTTCCTGATGACCTTTAAAAGTATATAGCTTTGCCCCATTTCCTGCTCACCTCTGTTGTGGGTTGTGATGCAATCTCTCAGCTTCCTGCTCCTGCTGTCATGCCTTCTTGCTTGCATGTTTTCCTGCCATGATGAACTCTTACTTCCCTAGAATCCTAAGGTCCTATGCTGGTTGGTTTTGTCAATTTGACACAAATTCAGACATATCTGGGAAAAATGAAATCTTGAGAGGAACACTATTATACAATTGGCCTGTAGTCAACTCTGTGAATTGTTTTCTTGATTTCTGATAAATGTAGATGGGTCCAGTTCACTAGAGACAGTGTCACCCTAGGTCGGGTGATCCTGGATTGTATTAGAAAGTAGGCTGAGTAAGCCACCCAGAGCAAACCAATAAGCAGTGTTTCCTATGGCCTCTGCTTTGGTTCCTGCTTCCAGGTTCCTATTTGCGTTCCTGCCCTGGTCTCTTTAGATGATGGACCATCATGTAGAAGTATAATGCCAGTAAACTCTTCCCTCCTCTAGTAGCTTTTTGTCATGGGCTTTTTCACAGCAACAGAAAAGTAACTACTTTGCTACCAGGTCTAGCAGAGTGAATGATTGATGTTTAATGGGATTACTCAGAGGATCACTGATAAAGGGTTATCTAGATACAGGAAAGGGGCAACTTGCAGGTTGTTACTCCACTGTAGAAAAGCCTCTTTTCTTCAATGCAATCCCCATTAAAATACCAATCCAATTCTTCAAAGAGTTAGACAGAACAATTCGCAAATTCATCTGGAATAACAAAAAACCCAGGATAGCTAAAACTATCCTCAACAATAAAAGGACTTCAGGGGGAATCACTATCCCTGAACTCAAGCAGTATTACAGAGCAATAGTGATAAAAACTGCATGGTATTGGTACAGAGACAGACAGATAGACCAGTGGAATAGAATTGAAGACCCAGAAATGAACCCACACACCTATGGTCACTTGATTTTTGACAAAGGAGCCAAAACCATCCAATGGAAAAAAGATAGCATTTTCAGCAAATGGTGTTGGTTCAACTGGAGGTCAACATATAGAAGAATGCAGATCGATCCATGCTCATCACCCTGTACAAAGCTTAAGTCCAAGTGGATCAAGGACCTCCACATCAAACCAGATACACTCAAAGTAATAGAAGAAAAAGTGGGGAAGCATATCGAACACATGGGCACTGGAGGAAATTTCCTGAACAAAACACCAATGGCTTATTCTCTAAGATCAAGTATCGACAAATGGGATCTCATAAAACTGCAAAGCTTCTGTAAGTTAAAGGACACTGTGGTTAGAACAAAACAACAACCAACAGATTGGGAAAAGATCTTTACCAATCCTACAACAGATAGAGGGCTTATATCCGAAATATACAAAGAACTCAAGAAGTTAGACCTCAAGGAGACAAATAACTCTCTTAAAAAATGGAGTTCAGAGCTAAACAAAGAATTCACAGCTGAGGAACGCCGAATGACTGAGAAACCTAAAGAAATGTTCAACATCTTTAGTCACAAGGGAAATGCAAATCAAAACAACCCTGAGATTTCACCTCACACCAGTGAGAATGGCTAAGATCAAAAACTCAGGTGACAGCAAATGCTGGCGAGGATGTGGAGAAAGAGGAACACTCCTCCATTGTTGGTGGGATTGCAGACTGGTACAACCATTCTGGAAATCAGTCTGGAGGTTCCTCAGAAAATTGGACATTGAACTACCTGAGGACCCACCTATACCTCTCTTGGGCATATACCCAAAAGATGCCCCAACATATAACAAAGACACATGCTCCACTATGTTCATAGCAGCCTTATTTATAATAGCCAGAAGCTGGAACGAACCCAGATGCCCTTCAACAGAGGAATGGATACAGAAAATGTGGTACATCTACACAATGGAATATTACTCAGCTATCAAAAACAATGACTATGAAATTCATAGGCAAATGGATGGAACTGGAAAATACCATCCTGAGTGAGGTAACCCAATCACAGAAAAACACACATGGTATGCACTCATTGATAAGTGGCTATTAGCCCAAATGCTTGAATTGCCCTAGATTCACAGAACACATGAAACTCAAGAGGGATGACCAAAATGTGAATGCTTCACTCCTTCTTTAAAAGGGGAACAAGAATACCCTTGGGAGGGAATAGGGAGGCAAAGATTAAAACAGAGACAGAAGGAACATCCATTCAGAGCCTGCCTCATATGTGGCCCATACTTATACAGCCACCCAATTAGATAAGATGGATGAAGCAAAGAAGTACAGGCCGACAGGAATCGGATGTAGATCTCTCCTGAGAGACACAGCCAGAATACAGCAAATACATAGGCGAATGCTAGCAGCAAACCACTGAACTGCGAACGGGACCCCCGTTGAAGGAATCAGAGAAAGGATTGGAAGATCTTGAAGGGGCTCGAGACCCCATATGAACATAATGCATAATGCCAAGCAACCAGAGCTTCCAGGGACTAAGCCACTACCTAAAGACTAAACATGGACTGACCCTGGACTCTGACCCCATAGGTAGCAATGAATATCCTAGAAAGAGCACCAGTGGAAGGGGAAGCCCTTGGTCCTGCCAAGACTAAACCCCCAGTGAATATGATTGTTGGGGGGAGGGCGGTAATGGGGGGAAGATGGGGAGGGGAATACCCATCTAGAAGGGGATGTTGAGGGGTTAGGGGGATGTTGGCCCGGAAACCGGGAAAGGGAATAAGAATCGAAATGTAAATAAGAAATACTCAAGTCAATAAAGATTAAAAGAAAGAAAGAAAGAAAGAAAGAAAGAAAGAAAGAAAGAAAGAAAGAAAGAAAGAAAAGCCTCTTTTCCCTCAACAATATTTAGACCCTTGACATATCCTCACAGAGTGACAGGGTCTTGTGAACTACCTCTGAAACTCGTACCCTTCGCATCTTGAGAGCCATGAGGGAGTGCTAAGGACCCAGTCTTGTAACAGTCTCCTCTAGGTGATAACAGTAGTGGTGCATGGTATGCCTGGAGGACAGCACTCACATCAGGGTTAGGACCATTTCCCTTACAGCAATGAGGAATAAAGAGAGAAAAGCAGGACAGTGCTGGGAGGCCACCTCTTAATGTCCCATCACTTAATGTCCCACCACTTCCTAATA
The DNA here is from genome assembly GCF_021556685.1 of Rattus norvegicus. Classification (NCBI taxonomy): domain Eukaryota; kingdom Metazoa; phylum Chordata; class Mammalia; order Rodentia; family Muridae; genus Rattus; species Rattus norvegicus. Next base: position 53,658,217 of record NC_141534.1, on the reverse strand, counting down.
ATGTCATAGTCTGGGGACAAAGCCTTAAACGTATGGACTTTGGGGACATTTATTGTGCAAATTATACCAGATCTGTTATCTTTAGTTAACATTTTTTAAAAATTATTTGAGAAATTCAACATGTACACAATGTATTTTGATCAACTCCACCCATTCCCTCCATTCTCATTCATCTACCAGTGTTCTCTCCCAACTTCCTGTGGTTCTGTTTTTCCTCACTGAACCCACTTATATGGAGGAGGGTAGAACCACCTCCTGGAGCCTGGGCGGCCACTCAGGTACCTTTTCCTTGAAGAAAACAGACTCTCTTGCTTGATCTTTGTCTTAGGGCTATCCTTGTTGTGAGGAAACACCATGACCAAATGCGAACTGGGGAAGAAAGGGCTTATTTAGCTTAGGCTTCCACAGCACTTTGATAGAAGCCAGAATAGGAATTCAAACAGGTCAGGAACTTGGAAGCAGGAGCTGATGCAGAGATCACGGAGGGGTGATGCTTACTGGCTTGCTTCTCGTGGCGTCCTTGGCCTCCTTTCTTACAGAACCCAGCACCACGCCCAGGAATGGCTCTACCCACATTGGGCTAAGCCCTCTCACATCAATTACTAATTAAGAAAATGCCCTACAGGTTTGTCTAGGACCTGATCTTTTGGGAGCATTTTTTTCAGTTGAGGGTTATTTCTCTCTGATGACTCTTGCTTGTCTTGTGTCAAGTTGGCTGACATAAAACTAGCCAGGACAATCTTGCATGGGTCTTGCGCATGCTGTTAAAATTGCTGTGCATTCACATGTTCAGCTACCCTGCTGTCTTCCTAAACCGTCTCAAGCATCTCATCAGGTGTCCACTTCAATTTTGATGCATGCTTCCACATGAATGATTTCTATATTTCAAATATTTATCAGGTATTTAGAGGTAGCCTTTGGCTTAGTTTTTTTTCCCTACTTTTTTTTAAATCTGCCTTTCCGTTTGTGATTGAGAAGATCATTTATTCACCTTGGATATTAGTTTATTTATCAAAGACATCTCTTGAGGATATCTTCTTCCAGTTGCGGGCTGCTAGTTGATCACTTATTGGTAGATAAATGGCCAAAGCTCAGTTGACTTTTATGGTTGGTGCATTGCTATGGACTGGGCTCCCATCCCCCAGATCCACCAAGTGAAGCCCTAAGCTCAGAACCATCTTCTGATGGTTCAGGTTGGATGGGGTCATGTGACTTTCCTGTACTAAATCTGGGGCCTTCTTAACAAAAGCAGGATCAGATTGTTCTCTCTTCATCTCTGTGCCATGCTAAATTCTGCAAGGACGTGGGTGTCTGCCAGAAAGAGCAGCCACAGCAGGGTCCTGTCATGCAGGCTCTGACTCTGACTTCAGTCTGCAGAACTGGAGAAAATACTCTTTATTATTACTGCTCTTACTTGTACATTAGTACTCATGTGCACGTGCATTCATGTGTATATGCATACCTGTATATATATGTATGCATGTATGTTGAGGCTAAAGAATAACCCCAGATCTCAAATGCTATCCCTTGCCAGCCATGCACCTTCTGTTTCCAGCCCTGCACCTTCTGTTTTGGAGCAGGCTTCTTTGATACAGTAATTTCTCAGGCAGCCTAAGCTACCGCTTTGGTTTTCAAATACTGGTTAAGCAGTCTTGGTTTGTTTTAATATTGCAAAGATATTTTCTTATAACCTGTATTATTTTGGTTTTCATTAGAATGTATAAATAATTTGAGATTAATTTGTTTGCTTAAGATATGAAACAGGGGTCTAGTACAATATCTCTAAACATCCAATTAACCTGGAAAAATTTATGATCATCTCTCCAAACTACAGCACACTCTTATTTTTATCACAAATATGGCAACTGTGTTTGTCTGGTTCTAGGCTCTTTATTCTTGTAGCAAAACTCTATTTTGATTTATATTGTCTTATAATAAACCTTACTCTTGTGTTAAGTTTTGTTCTAACTTAATATCATCCTGGTTCTTCAGGGACAATTTCCATATGATTTTAGAATGAGCTCATCAATTTTTATTTTTTAAAAAGAATGTATCAACTGAGGCTCACAAACTACAGATTAGCTAAAGAGCAGATAGTTTTACAATATTGAATTTTATAATGTCTAGAACATATATCAAGAATATTTTTAATAACTCCCAATAATAAATTTACAATTATGCTTTAATGCCTTTATAGAGGTATTGAAATGATTATTAAATTTTCTTAGGAATTTAATATTTTGGTATTTTAAAGAAATGTACTTAATATTTGTACATTAATTATGCAACATATTTGATTACTTCATTTATCAATTATAATAATTCAGATTATTTGAGACTGCGTGGCTTAAAAAATACCACACTATATGCAAATGGTGCTGTGTTGATTATTTGCTCATGTGTGACTAAGTAAATGGTTGACCTCAGTGCAGTGTAGAGACTAATCTAAGAATATGCTGATGCTGTCACTGACCGAGTTTTGTTTTCTATGATAAAGACAGTGACCAAAAGGAGCTTTGGAAAAAATAGTTCATTTGGCTTCCACCTTATAGTCTCTCATGAAAAGAAGACAAGGCAAGACCTGAAGTAGAGGCCATAGGGCAATGATGCTTGGTGACTTACTCTCTAATGCTTGCTCAAGCTGCTTTCAACAAAAAGGAATGGTGGAAGTTGGTCGATAAATTGGATAATGAACCCTTAGAAAGTATCTCTAAAAGACCCCAATGTCATGGTTTTATTATACAAATAATTTTATGTCCTATCTCTTAAATATTTTCAAATTTCAAAGGAAGTCATAAGATCAGTATGAGAATAAAGTCTGAGCAAAACAGAATGTACAAAACAAAGAACATTTTAACTGTAGGAGCCCAAAAGGGAGATTGAATTCGCAAAAATGTGATGCCAATTACATTCCACAGAGAACACACAGGAAACTGATCAAAATATAAAGAAAAATGAGAAAGTAGCAAAAGAGTGTAATAGAAAGCATGCATTTAGCACACAAGGGCAGTAAAGAAGAATGAGGGAGAATGTGACAGGCAGAATAAAAATGGCACGGTTGGTGATCACCTGACCCTGTGGGTGTCTCACTTAATACAATAGTCAGAGGTTGTCAAAATGGATTTAAAAAACTCCTTTGGATATTTGCTGTCTGCATAATGCTTTAATGACATGAAAATGTCAAAAGAAATCATTGAAAAGATATATCTCATAATCAAACGCAAGAGGAACCAAAGTGGTAGTAGTGATCTAATAACCTTGGTGCATATACTCTAGGTTTGGAGGGATTTATAAAGACAGAGCCATGCCAGTAGTTTTAAACAAAATGGTTTCAATGACCTTAAACTCCACTTTGTTCTGTGCAGTCATTCCAGCATTTAATATATACCAAGAAACATGAATCCTTGTCACTGCCTGGATAGTTTTTGTCTTCCAAGATGCCATACCATTAGAACCACTGTATGTACCTGTTAGGAAATAATTACTACAGAATGCTTAAAAAGGTACATTTTGGCATGGAATTAAAAAAATCTAATTTAAATGTAATGGCTAATGAGAGATTAATAAAGAACACAGGAAGCAGTGCAGTCAGTCAAGAATCCTTGATTCTTGGGAGATTGCTAGCTGTGAGGTTTTGTATGGTTTTCCATACCCAGTAAGGGGGAAACTGGAGAGGGGTGTGTGGACCCTTGCTGTCAGTTCTGAGAGCCCTGCTGATTTTCCCTGGAAGGGAGATTGAGCCTTAAACTGTTGGTACAAGTTTGTGGGGGGAAGGGAGGGGAGGGAGGGAAGGAGGGAGGGAGGGAGGGAGGGAGGGAAGGAGGGAGGGAGGGAGGGAGGGAGGGAGGGAGGGAGGGAGGGAGAGAGAGAGAGAGAGAGAGAGAGAGAGAGAGAGAGAGAGAGACTATGCTCCTATGAATGTGCTTGCAGAGGCCAGAGGAGAACATTGGTGTCTTCTCCCTTGCTCTCTACCTTACTGCCTTGAGGCAGGATCTGTCACTGAAGCAGAAGCCCAATGTTTCTGCTAGGTTGTGTGGCCAATGGACTCAGTGTTCATCATCCATCTCTGTCCCCCAATGCAATGGGGGGTTCAAGATATATGTGGCCACAATCCGTCTTTTACCTGGTTGCTGGGAATTTGATCTTAGGCCCTTATGCTTGTACAGAAAATGCCCTTATTTACTTGCTGTCCACCATCCACCAGCCTTAGAGATGGCCCATGTAAAAAGTTAGCGTGTGCAATGAATTGTACATCTTTGATGCAAGGATAGAAGAAGAAGACTTTAAATATCATTGTTACTATTATTGTATGTTTCAATAAATGTAGCCAGGAGACCTACTGTCCCCAAGGGTTTCAGCAATGACTATACATTTAGCCAGTTAAACATTATTTCTAAGGCCATTTTTTAAAAAAGACACATAGGAAATTCCCAAGTTCACACTGCCTTCAACCTAGAGAAAGTATTTGTGATCACCAGGCTCCACTTAAACAAGTTTTTCTATCTTGGGGGCTGAAGACTTGTGTTCTTGTGTTCTCCACCTGTATTAGACTTCTTTCAATCTGGCTGGCACCTTATCCTCATGATTTTTCATGGCTGCTAGTCACTATGAAATCATTTAAACACATTAATAACCACACAGAATGTCAGTTTTGCAAGGAGATCCCAGGACATTCTTTTCTGTTGTCTAAATTCCCGTTAGTAGTCTTGTTTTTCCACATCACCCTCAGCTCCTCTAGGTAAAGACTAGAGCTGATAGTTTGGAAAGGTTCTAGGTTTTCTGGAAGTTGCTGGTTATGCCCTAAGATGTCCAGGAAATATAATTAGTATTTTCCAACAGTGTATGTTCTCAACAAAGACATCACTTAAAGTGCCGTTCCTGGAATTGTCTGAATACATTCTTGTTTATTTGTCCATATGCTGTATGTTAAATGTCTATAATCAACAGTGTTGTGTGCTTCTGTCAAACTATAAAGGTAACAGAGTCTAAAATATAGTTCACCCGGCCAATGATAATTAATCGGTTGAAAAAGACATACCACAGGCATAGCAGGGATTTATTAATATATTCAATTCTAATATTTGAGCTACTACCCATAAAAAAGAACTTTAGCCACGTGTCAGGGAGTAATGAAGCCCTGTAACATAAGCTGGTCTTGAATACGGGTGTGGGGATGGGGGGGGGGGCGATGAGGACTACCAGGAAGCATGGGAAACTGAGCTGTCAGTCATTCCTGAGCGATGGTTAGTATTTGCCATCTGATGATCACCCCGGAGACTCACCTAAACAAGACAGAGGTCTGGGTTGGTTGTACAGTGGATGCATCATTGGCTTACAGGATGTGGTGTGGTCATAAGGAGGTAGCAGTGAGCAACCATGAATATGTCCAAATGTAGTGAGACGTCATCATTTCTAATCAGTGAAAGGTTTCTTTCACTGGACTCTTTGGCAAAGAGTGGCTGGGCTCAAGGTGATTTACATATACCATGATACATATTTTATAAAACTTTAAGTAATTTTAATCCCAAACATTGGAGGGCTGTGATTTCCCTCAAAGCTATAGAAACTTGGCTCAGCTCTAGGCAGGAGGCACTGAGCTTAGAAGACACAGCTGGGCTTTGATGTTGGCCCTGTGCATTTTGCTCCCATAATTTGGAAAAACATTAGCAGCCCACTCTCAAACATTGGCCTCTTTTCTTGTCTCACACAATGGGAGCCTTCATGTCGCTTCCAAAAGGCTTATTCACAATCGCACACCCCTTTTTGGAGGCTTCCTACAGAAAGTCTCACAGAGCCAAGCAGGCTTCCAGTGTGTCTGGGTTCCTGCTGAGAGGCAGCAATTTAATGAAAACAGGACAGCAGCCCACTTTGTGCAGAAGATTTTAATGTTAACCACCATCTTGTTCAGAGGGAGGACAATCAGTTGGTCTAGGTGCAGGATACAAACACTGGCTTCTTCTCACATACCAACCTGAGTAGCCCCTAGGATCCACCTGCGCATTTTGAACCTGAGATTATGAGGCGTAGAAAAATATACTTCTCATGTTTATACTTTAAATCTTGCAAGCTGAAATGAAATATCACAGCTAAAACTCTAGGAGCTTTAAAGTTATTCAGAGGAGTGCATTTAAATGAACTTGGCAATGAAACATGAAATATTTAGTTCCCTGCTGCAACGGAGTAGGCTCTCCTTTATTGTTTGGTGGTGGGTGGGGCAGCCTGTGAGAACTCACTCCTGTGAATAGCTCGCCCCCTCAGATTTGCTGTTTGCTTTAATAGTTTCTGATAATTATGTAATTAGTTCATCACGCTCATCATTTTCCCACTAGCTACCCAGCATGTTTACCATGGGGACCATCTGAAGCTCTGTGCGTAGAATTATTAAGAGAGGAACCATTTGCTGCTTCTCATGCAGAGTCATCCTGAACTCTATACACTTTCATCCTCAGCCACAAATGATGAAATAATGGCACCTTGAGGCCACTGTGGTTCTTAGCCATTGCTGATCCCGGAGTCAGCACAAGGTCTAGGTCCCTCTCTACTCCAGCAGTTTAGAGTTTAGAGCCAATGTACTTCGTATCTGAAGTCAGTTCTGAAGATACTTTCAAGTATGGACATTCTTACCAGCATCTGGAGGGTCTACGGAGGAACTCATACAGATCTGAGGGAAGGAAATTACTGGCATTCTCCGTGAGAAGTGAGGGGAGAAATAAAGAGTTCTAAAACCTTCAGTTAAAACAGATGGCAATTTTTAATATATTTTTTTAATGTGCTTAGGTCCTATGAAGTTAAGAGGCAGCCAGAGGGAGAAAAGGAGAGGAGAAGAGAGAAGAGGAGAGGAGAGAGGGAGGGAGGGAGGGAGGGAGGGAGGGAGAGAGAGAGAGAGAGAGAGAGAGAGAGAGAGAGAGAGAGAGAGAGAGAGAGAGAGAGTCTGGCCATCCACAGGAAGCATGGCTCTTCTTTCAAAAAGACAAAGACTTTTTACTATGAACAAAATATTAGTGCTTATGGCATGAACAAATACATTAGAGTTGTCTGAATGGCATGCTCTACTGTGAAGAGATTGCATGGACCCAGAATAAGAGAGAAAATGAATCTAGAAGTCATGTGGTTACCAAATTCATCTGTGGGAACATCAGGTAGGCACCCTGTGGCATGGCATAGAGACCTCTCCTATATAGGGCATCTGAGACATCCTTAGCTTTGGGGTAGTAAACCACAGTTGTCTGCCAAGTTCATACATCATAAATTTTACAGAATTGTCACAAAGACATGCAGTCAGAAGCAGAGGCCAATATTGAATAGCTATGCAGGGAATTAAAGACAGCCCAAGAAAATTTTGGTTCTTTGTCTTTATTATTCTTCTCTCCTCTTTAATCCTCTCTTCTCTCTCTTTCCTTTCTTCTCTCTTCCCTCTTCTCTCCCTTCTCTCTTCTTTCTCCTCTCCTCTCTTCTCTTCTTCCCCTTTCCCATTCCCCCTCTCTCCTCTCTCCCTTCCCCTCCTCTCTCATTTCCTCTCCTCTCCTCTCCTCTCCTCTCCTCTCCTCTCCTCTCCTCTCCTCTCCTCTCCTCTCCTCTCCTCTCCTCTCCTCTCCTCTCCTCTCCTCTCCTCTCCTCTCTCTCTCTCTCTCTCTCTCTCTCTCTCTCTCTCTCTCTCTCTCTCTCTCTCCCTACCCCCCCATTTTTCCTTATAGCACTAAAATCTACAATTTAAGTTCTGATCAGCCCTCATAATCTTTGCTCTAATGTACTACTTTAAGGGTACATCCTTCACACTACTAACTTAGGAGTGAGGAGGGGGGTAGATACCCTCCCTCTGACTGGTAGAAGGATCCTTCTCACAGCTCGAAAGCAGCAGGCTCCTCACAAACATGTCTCTCACCAAGACACATGCAGCAAACAGCGTGAGATGCAATTATAGCTGGAAGGTGACCCTAGCTAAGATGCCTAGCAAGGGGGGATACAGAAGCTGAACTGACCATCTCCTGTGACCAGGAAAGAGTTCCACTGAAAGGATTGGAACACCAACCCACCCACGAACCCCCTGACCTACAAGTTTTCCTGCTTACAAGGTATGCTGATTTAAAGGTGGAGCGGAAATTGTGGGAGTGGCCAATCAATGACTGGTCCAATTTGGGACCCATGCCATGAAAGGGAGCTCAGCCCTGATTCTTCCTGGAGGGCCAGAAGCTTGGAGGCTGGCTAACCCGGAGATATACAATAGAACAAAACGGGAATGAAAAAAAAAACAAAAAACAAAAAACAATGCAATGATTCCTAATGATACTCTGCTCCATTCATAGATTGGTATCTAGCCCAATTGTCATCAGAGACGCTTCCCCCCCCAGAAACTGATGGAAACAGATGGAGAGACCCACAGTCAAACTTTAGGTGGAGCGTGGGGAATCCTGTGGAAAAGCAGGTGAAAAATATTGTAGAAGCTAGAAGAGTCAAGGGTACCATAAGAAAACCCACAGAATCAACCAACCTGAGCCCATAGGGGCTCACAGAGACTGTACCGCCAACCAGGGTACCTGCATTGGACTGAGCTAGACCCTCCGGATATATGGTACAGTTTTGTAGCTTGATTTCCTTTTGGAAGTCCTAACAGTCAGAATGGAGCTGTCTCTGACTCTGTTGCCTGCCTTTGGGACCTTTTATTCCTGCTGGGTGGCCTAGTCTAGCCTTAGTAGAAGGGGATGCACCTAATCGTTACTGCAACTTGATAAGCCATCATGGTTGGTTGATATCCCTGGAGATCATTCTCATCTCTGAAGAGAAACAGAAAGAGGAGCAGATGAGGAATTAGGGAGAGGGACTCGGAAGAAAAAATAAATATTTAAAATAATACCCCGTAAAAAATGCAATTATGAAAATCTATAAAGGAAATCGTGGAGACAATCCCAGTGCCATCTGAGAATTCCCCCTGCTTTCAGGAAGGCAGCAGGTAAGAGAAACACTGAGTAGAAGGAGCAAAACTGAAAAGGGGTTTAGATTCATTAATTGAAGCCAGAATTCAGCAACAATCAAAACTATTTTAAAAATCACGACATCTGCCCAGCAAAAAGCAAGTTGACCATGACTTAAGGTATTCAATTTATTATCATTTACTTGGTTCATTTTGGGAGAAATGAGGGTATTAGGTATATTATTACACAAAATTAGCTAGAAATTGCATTCTGTACTTAACCCACGGTTCTGAACTTTATTCCTTTCTCTGACTTTTGAAAATTACTGACTCAGACGCCATCCTCTCTGCTACTACCGTAGCTGTTTAAGAATTTTTTTCTTTTTCAATTCACTCGGTGAAGCAATCCACAGCACCAACTTGTATCATTTGTGGCTAAAATTTGTATCAATGGGAAAATCTAAGGCATCACTCTCAAAATCTGAATTTAATGCAAATAATTGCTGAAAGTATAGACGTGACAATATTGTCAACTTTTAACTTTTCAAGCATGAGCAGTTGATAGTAAAATATTTCTTAGTGGCTGAGTGTGTCCTGGTTTGCATATATCTTTGCATATGTGTATATACATATATGAGAGAAAGAGAGAATGAGAGAGAGAGAGGGAGAGGTTAGTCTAAGGTCAAAATAGGAACAAGACAAGAATAATAAAGCAATTACAGAAGAAAGGTAGAGGGAAATTCCAGTGCAATTGCCTGAACAAATCATGTATTTAATTAGTACATGATGATCAGTTCAAGTTAATTTGATAATGACCTCTTGGTAGAAGATCAAAAACCCTCTAAGCCATGGTTCTTAACCTGTGGGTCCTGACCCTTCTGGGGATTGTATATCAAATATCTTGTGTGTCAGATATTTACATTATGATTCATAACAGTAGCACAATTACAGTTATAAAGTAGCAATGAAAATAACTTGGGGGGGGATCACCACAACATGAGGAACTGTATTAAGGAGTTGCAGCATTAGGAAGGTTGAGAGCTATTGTTCTAAAGTGAACTTAGCATTTTATTCATAAATGGCTTTGCTCTCTTTCACTTGTGTGTGTGGCTTTCTTGTCTTTGAGATGTCCCTTTGCCTTCTGGAATTATTTGGAAGTGTGTGTTTGATCACCCAGTGTTTGTAGACATTATGCTTGGTCTTTGTTATGGACCTTTTTGCTTTTGGGGTCTCTCCTTCCTTTGCTGGTAATTCATAGATCAAAAGTCAGGTATAAGTTATATATTACTCTCTGTTTCTTTTGTTAAAAGGAATAAAAATACTGCTTAAGTCTCTTTCTTAGACTCAGTCCCTCCAATGACCCGTGCTGTGTAGTGCTTCTGTGTGTTGAAAGCACCTGACACAATCAAAATAGGTTCATCAGTTGTGACGGCCCAGTGTGTGTGTCCTGTGCACATGAATGGACGTGCATGCATCAGCTTTCTATGACAGACTGTGGTAAAAAGAGAGAAGCCATGCTGTCTAATGTATTGACAGCCTTTGCTCATATCACACCACTAACAGTCCATCAGATGAAGTGAGTGGCAGGCCCAAACTCTAGAATTGAGAGACTCTGGGGGTAGGTGGGGGATGAGCAGTAAATATCTGCTCCCAGCATTCCTAGCTACTATGGAAGTCCCCATTCTCCCTCTCATGTTTAATACACTCATGGTCTATTTTCCCCCAGATGCAAATAGGAGGTATTATAATTAATTAGAGAGATGAATGCAATTAACATTCTTTTTTGTGATTAATATTGATTTAAAGCAGAAACAACAAGTTCAAGATAAATGACTCGTGAATTAATGACAACAGTTAAGAAGAGAATTAGGGTACAACCAATGTTCTTTCAAGATCAGCACATGGGCCAATCTGGCTTTATCTTTGGTTAAATTGTCTTTTATTAAGTCCATGGGATTAGATTCGTCAAAAAGCAATGCAGTGTTGTAATGTTGGAGGAACAAAATGCCTTTATGTAACAAACTTAGGCACTAATAATTTGCTCTTTTCTAGAAGATAATTTGATGATTTCCTTTCCTATTTAAATGACTTCACTCTTTTTTAAACTGAAAAATTTCCTGGTGTGTTTGATATTTGATTGAGTTTATTGCTGGAGAAAAATAGATTATAAAAATAATATCTAGGTGGCAACATTTTAAATGGTGGCATACAATTAATGTTTTTTCATAAAATATAATATGTGGATGATCAGGGTGGTTGAGAGAGCTCGTGAATCTGTCATCAGCTATAGGGGCAAGGCACTTTTAGAAGGATAAATCCAAATATGAGGGGAAACAAAAGTGCGGCTAGTGGGTCCTAAATGCTAAGCTATTTCTGAAAGGTAAAAAGGCCATCAACAACACAGCAGGGGAGACCTTCAGTGGAAAGTGAGCATATGAGCTGTTCTTCAGAGGGGCTCTGGGAATTAGCAGGGACCTGGGTAAGGATGACATCATGTAACTGCTAGAAATGATATGGTACATTAGTGTTGGTGTGTGTGTGTGTGTGTGTGTGTGTGTGTGTGTCTGTATATGTTTGTTTATATGTATGTGTCTTTGTATGTGTGTACCTGTGTGTGTCTGTTATGTATGTGTCCGTGTAGGTGTGTGGGTATGTGTCTCTCTGTATATGTTTGTATATATGTATGTGACTTTGTATGTGTATACCTGTGTGTGTCTGTGTATGTGTGCAGGCATGTGTCTCTGTGTGTGTGTGTGTGTGTGTGTGTGTGTGTGTGTGTATGTGTGTGTGTGTGTGTGTGTGTGTGTGTGTTGTGTACATTAAGGGACAACTTGTAGAAGTTAGTCTTTCATTTTAGCAGCTGGGTACTGAATTCAGGCCATCAGGATTGGTGGCAAGAACCTTTTCTCAATGGCCATTTTACCAAATGTCACTTAGTGACTTTTTAAGCCCAGAAAAATGCAAATGTAAATAGGCACAGAGGAAATATCTTATAAAAAACATGTATCAAATGTGTGAACTTAGACTACAAAACTCACAATTGAAGTAGCAAGACAACATTCCCTATATCCTGACAGTTTTTGTCAGTGTGGTTGTCTTCATAAATGCCTCATATCATCAAGCATACACTGGATGCTGAAAGATAAACGAATGGGTCACTAGTGTATTCCTCCTGTGTTGGGAACGATGCCCTTGAAACCCTCCATCATTGATGTTACTTTTATGGTTAGAGTTAATTATGACTGAGTTCATGGAAAATCCCCAGCCAGCTGCAGAAAACTAATACAAATCTGGTGGTCAGGATGAATAATGATATGATAAAGTTCTGACCTTGCTGAGAAATACATCTGATGTCAAGATACCCAATGTGATGACCTGTAACCTTTCTAAAAAACCAACATCTTGTTGACATCAGCTGACCACACGAATACTGTGTCTTTGGCCTGAGTAAATGTTCCCCCCTCTCTCTGTTACCCCTGTTATGGTATAAATTCAGCCTTGGGAAAAAATAAAATTGTTTCCTTGATCAGACTCTTGTCTTGGCATCATTCTTTGTGTCCCTTGTCCCCCATTCTCTTCCAGGTACCCTCGGCACCCTCATTGACACTCCTGCCTCAATGCTGGCTGGGAAGATGGGTGTGAGTCACCACACCTGGCCAAGTTTCAATTTTTAAATTATATTTAGCATTTATTGTGCACATGAAGGCAGGACAAAACTTAGGGAAACTGTCTTTCTTCTATCATGTCAATTCCAACGATCAAACTCAGGTCATCAGATATGACAACAAGTAGGTCAAAGTTGAACTATCCCTTCTGCCCCACAAATTTCAATTATTTTTGACAAGAGTACCCACCATATAATACTAGCTCAGCATTATTTATTAAACATCTACTTTTTTACATTAGATTTTTCTAGTTCCTTTGTCCAGTAGGAAGGGATGGTATAACCAATGTTTCATTCTGGACTCTGTTCTATTGCCTGGGCAAAATCAAACCGTTTTGATTATTCTCAAAGTAACTCTTAAATGCATCAGTATAATTCACCCAAGTTAATTGATCATCAAAATTTCTAGAGTTAGCCTATCTCATCTACTCATGGTGTACATTTAGAGATAGTCAGCAACTTGGAGTTGAATAGCATCTTTAAAATAATGAGTTTGTGTCAATTCCTGAGATAAGATGTCATGTGATGAGCTGTTAAGAGAGAAGTACAGTGATCATGAAGGATATAATCTACTCAAAAGGTAGAAAGATTGGAGGGACATCATAAATCCCAAAAGTATTGATCCAATAGCCAAAGAGTTAAGAGAAACAGAAATGTCCAAAAGGAGTGGACACCATTCCTCTTCATCTGCAGCTTACAATTCTGGGGTTTCAACAGAGGCTTCATCCATAAGGTGAGCCAAGTGAAAATGGTAAGAGACTGGTGGACCTATCTACAGGGCACGGCTACATTTCTCCCAAGTCTTATCTCCAAGGAGGTCTTGTCACCGTCCACTCTCTTCTTGAAAATGTTACAATGATTGAAACATTTTCCTGTCCATCTCCTGGAAGTGTTTCTCAGAGGGAAGAATTTTCTGGTGCAATATTTGGGGTCTTTCAAGTATAGGACCATATCATCTTCCCAAAGTGTAGATGTTGTATGATGGTAATGTGCCTTCATTCCTTCCTACTGTATCTTTCTTATTTCTTTCTCTTTTCTTATTGCTATAGCTAAGAGTTGAGGCTACATATGAAGCAAGAATGAAGAAAGGAGATACTTTCCATATTCCTAACTTTGAAATAAATGTGCTCAGTTTTCCTGTAGTGAGTGCAATGTTGGCAATAGGATTGTCAAATGTAGCCTTACTATATTCTGTTTCTTCCGTTCTTAGCTTCTCTGGAATTTTTATCAAAGAAGGGATGTTGAACTTTGTCAAAGCCTTTTTGTTTCTGAAACTGTGTGATTTCTGCTTCTTTGCCTACTTATGTATTATACATAATGGCACACAGTCATTGATTTACATACACTGAACTCTCCCTGCCCTCCTGGAGTAAAATTGTTTTGTCCATTGTGTATGGCTCAGATAATGTGTTATGAAGTTCACAGAAATTTAACTGAGAATGTCTGTATCTATGATCATTGAGAGAATTGGTCTATATTTTATTTTGTCCTCATCTGGCTTTATTATTAGAGTATTATTGGCTTCATAGGGTGAATTTGATAGCCATGATGGCTAATATGAACTATCAATTTGACAACATCTAGGTTCACCATGGAAACCAGCCTCTAGGCATGCCTGTGAAGGATTATCTAGATTAAGTTAATTGAGGAGGGAAGACAAACTATAAACATGGGTGGCATCATTCTGTGACCTGGAGTCACAGATCGCATAAAAAGAAGAAAGGTAGCTGAGCATAAGCACTTGTCTCTTGCTGATTTCTGAATGTGAATGCATTATGACCATCTGGTTCAAGCTCCTGCTGACATCACTTCCCACCATGAAACTTGAGCCAGAATAAATCTTCCTTAAGTGGCTTTTGCCAGGTCTATTGTAGCAATGAGCAAAATGACCAATATAGTATATTCCTTCCCTTTCTGCTTATAGAAAGTTTGAAGAGCATCCATGTCTGGTAGGATTGGGCAAAGGGTCTGTCTTGTCTCAGGCGTTTCTCTGTTGGAAGCTTTATTGTCTTTTTACTCTCCTTTGCCTTTCTAGATAAGTTTGCATTCAATCCTACTTGTTTTTTGTCATATCATCTCTGTCTAGAAGTGTATCCATTTATTCTAGTTCTCCAGCTTTTTGACAGGCTTTCAAAGCACTCCCTAATGATCTGGATTTCATGGTAATCTGCTATAATGATTTCTTATTTCATTAATCTACCTCTCTTTCCCTTCATTCTTTTGGTTAGCTTGACTAAGAAATTTTTGCTTCTATGTTTCCAAACAATCACATCTTTGCTTCTTTGGAAATAAGTTTTATTTATAATTTTCTCTTGGTCTCTTAATGTCTCTCTTGATATTTACTGTTTGTTTTATCTACTCATTCTGGATTTAGCTTGTCCTTGCTTTTCCATAAAGGGTAGCAATAAGTTATGAGAAAGGTCTCTCTTTTTTCCCTTCAAATGTAGGCACTCAGAACTACACATACACCTCTTTGAATCATTCCTATTGTGTCCCAAAAGTTCTAAGACATTGAGATGTGATTTTCACTTAATGCTAGTAAGTTTTAGATTCCATTTTAATTTCTTCAATGACTTTTTGTTCATTTTAATCCAGCAATTTGGCTACTCTGGTTAGAATACAGACACACTCTTAGCACACAATTTTAGTCCCTTTGGCTGGAATAAACACATCCTTAGTGCACACCGTTAAACCCAAATAATGAAGGTAAAGTTAGTTTGAAGAAGAAGCACCCATATTTGAAAGAATGCCTAGTGGAGTGCCATACAAAGTGATGAATCAGATGATATTTTTACAGAATAGGATATGCCTAAGTCCCATGAGAAGAGAGAGAAGAGCAGAGAAGTGTAGAAAGAGAAAAGGAAGAGAGATGACAGTTTTACTTGGACAGTTGTATAGAGACAGATTGCAGAGAGAGAACAAGTTAGACACAGGTAAAGACAGAATGGAGCAGAGAATGAGAAGGAACCAGAAGATTAGAACATAATGCCAAAATTAGTTTGAGGGCAAGCATAGCAATTCAGTAAGAAGCTGAAAGAAGCCAGTTTGAATCAGTCAGCTTGGAGAGGAGTTTTGAGCCAGAAAGCTGAGTTGACCAGTCAGCCAGAATTCAGAAAGAACCAGAATGGGTGAGCTTATTCAGCAGTTTCAGAGGCTGAAAGCATGTAGGCCTAGATAAGACCATATGGAGGCTAGAAGATTCCAGGACTAAGCCTAGGTTAGCAGATAGAGGCAGTAAGCTTCCAAAATCACAATTACATCAGATGAATAACAGATAATTTTCTGTGTCTCATGAAACTTCCAAATGTCACACATTTTCTAACTGTTGCTTCCTATGACCTGGTAAGATACTGGGATGTTTTTCTGATGACTCTTTGCATTTGCTAAGGATTGTTTTATGTTTTGATCTACTTTAGAGACAGTTCCATGGGTTGCTATATTTCCTCATTATAAAATGGAATACTTTACAGATGGAATTAAGAACATTTAACCTGGGGTATAATTTACCTCTGAAGTCTTTTTGGTTTTTGTCCAGATAATATAGCTATTAATGTGAGGGAGGTGTGAAAGGTGTACCTGGACCTATGTATTCCTTTTCCCAAGTAATTGTTTTTTTAAATGAAATTGAGTGCCTCTATGTTGGATGTATTCCATGTTTAGAATTGTGATTGATAAGTGCCTATTTTATGAAATACTTATGAATACTTCTATTTAAATCTGCCTCCTATTTTCTTGGAGTATTGACTTCTATCCTTTCACTTGGAGTCTGCATGTCTTTGCCAGCAAGGTGTGTTTCCTGCTGAAAAGAAATGGTTGGATCTTCTTTTGTCATAATTATTATATTTTATACTTGTGTGCTTATTATTTGGGGCTATGCATAACTTGAGACAGTCTGTTATTTCCTTCTACCATGCAGATTCAGGGGATGAATTCATGTCACCAGGCTTAGCAGTTCGTAGGTAATTTTTTTGAGCCCTCATCTATTCTCAATCTATTCAGACTAGACTAATTGCATTGGAGTTTAAAGTGAGGATTCAATGATTCCTGTAATTTGTCTTGGTTGTTTTTAGTAATGTTTCAATTCCTCTCACTTGTAATCTTTCTTCTACGTTTGTATTTGTTATATTCTGTCTTCCTCTCACTATTGGATCCTTCACAAGGTCTTATGCTATGCACACTCAATAGTCATGAATTGTATTAGTTTATGCTTATCTTGAAATTTATTTTTATCTATAGACTGAAAAGGATATATTTGCTGCACATTGTGGTTTTATCCGACAGTTATTTACTTTGAAATACATAATCCAGTGACATTTCAGCCAACAGATCTTCTCTTAATCTGAAGAGTTTGCATTTGTAAATGAGTTGGTGTTTTTCTCTTGTAGCTTTTAACATTGTTTCTTCTGAATTCTTATGTTTTGACTATGACATGTCATAGTATTCTCTGACCATATGTATTTGGGATTCCAAATACCTCTCATTTCAGATATATTCTTCTTTTTCCAGATTTGAGGATATTTCCATTGTAAACTTTATTTACTACATATTTTGTGAATTTTAGTTACTTATTACAATGATAAAATATCAGAGAGAAAAGCAGATTCAGACAGACTTCCTTTTTGCCCATGGTTTGAGAGTACAGTTCATCACAATGGGAAGTCATCTGGTGACACCGCACCTGCAATCAGGTGTCAGGGAAAGAATGAATGTGCATGCTCCAACTCCATTCTGCTTGTTATGCAGTCTGAGACGCCGCAGAATGATCCTCTTTGTGTTTAAGATGTATCTTCTCACCTTGAAATTAACCTAATCTAGATAATTCTTTGCAGACGTGGCCAGAAATTTGTTATATGGTGATCCTAAATCCCATTGATTTGACAGTCAAGATTAACCATCACTTTCAGCTTCTTCTTCTGCCTCATGGATGTTCAGTTTCATTTCCTTTATTATGTCCTAGAGTTCAGACATGCAGTAGCCATATTTATTTATTTTTTAAGCTATTAAATCCCAATATAGTATTTCTTCAACCTTATTTCCCATTCCTAGTATTCTTTTTGTTAGTAAAAGGCAGTATACCTGCCACTGTTTATGTGTGGAGGCCTGAGGACAACCTTGTGGAATTGCTTCTCTTCTTCCAACTTTATATAGGTTTTGGGGAAGAAAATTCAGGGGAATAGGCTTATACATCACGAGGCTTGACTCTCTAAACCATCTTGTAAGTCCCCCTCAATTTTTTTACATGATTAATTTTTTTTTATTTAACATGCTTTCCAATAGCTAATTTTTACTGCTTAATTTCTCAATTCACACTGGTGAATCCCTGTTCCATGTGCATGTATTAAATTGATTTCTTCTCTTAGTTCATTTATTTTATCCTGATTGAAATCAATGATCATTTTTAGAAGTATACATGAAACCATTACTAGGAATTGAGCACCTTTGACTTCAAGATCTGGGATCTGGTAATCTTCCAGGAGAGCTGAGTTCTCATGATTGTTCATGTTTCTCAGTTTGATTTCTCTGCTGTGATTAACATACCTGTTGGTTTGGAAGGATGTGCCCTCCAGTTTAACTTCAGGGTCTTCTTAGGGAGACTAAATGTAAGGGCTTAACTTTGTATCATAGAGGGTAGAAACAAAACAAACGTAACCTCGTCTAGATCTCAGACTAATCTAGCAGCAGCTAACTGAGAGACGCGTCTTCTTTTCTGAGATTGGTGTCATTGCATAGCTTCGTAGCCCCACCTAACCTAGTGTTCAGTGACTCTGTCACACGCCCCTACTTTAGTGGCTTCCCACTTCATGCACCTGTAGGCATCCAGTGTTCAACGGAAGTGGTACATGAGGACATTACTGAATTGGAAAGCAGAACCCTGAATTCTGTATAGTTTTGGTACCATGTGGTTTTAAGTCTTCTCAGCATTATATACTCCACGAAAGCAACTGTATCAAAGAAACTAAGCGACATCTGGGAACTTGAGAATTCTCGATTCTGCCAACAATGGACTATGTGGTATGTAGGGGGCTCTAAATTTGGGGCCACAAGTTGGCTTCAACATCATGACTGTCTGATTCTTCAGTTATCCTAAGGTTCTGAAGTAGCTATATCTTGCCTACAGAGCATGGTCTATCAAACATTATACTTTTAATTGTCCAGTCTTTGACTTCTACTCTCTGAACTTCTCAGCATGTCCATGATGCCCCTCCTTGCATCAATGAATTTCTTTTTTTTCTTTTATTTATTTATTTATTTATTTTTATTAACTTGAGTATTTCTTATATACATTTCAAGTGTTATTCCCTTTCCCGGTTTCCGGGCAAACATCCCCCTCCCCCCTCCCCTTCTTTATGGGTGTTCCCCTCCCAACCCTCCCCCCATTGCCGCCCTCCCCCCATAGACTAGTTCACTGGGGGTTCAGTCTTAGCAGGACCCAGGGCTTCCCCTTCCACTGGTGCTCTTACTAGGATATTCATTGCTACCTATGGGGTCAGAGTCCAGGGTCAGTCCATGTATAGTATTTAGGTAGTGGCTTAGTCCCTGGAAGCTCTGGTTGCTTGACATTGTTGTACTTTTGGGGTCTCGAGCCCCTTCAAGCTCTTCCAGTTCTTTCTCTGATTCCTTCAACGGGGGACCTATTCTCAGTTCAGTGGTTTGCTGCTGGCATTCGCCTCTGTATTTGCTGTATTCTGGCTGTGTCTCTCAGGAGCGATCTACATCCGGCTCCTGTCGGTCTGCACTTCTTTGCTTCATCCATCTTGCATAGATGTCTCACTCTCTGTGATTATGACAGGCCAATCTCTTCATGATTTGTCATTAGTCCTTGTTATCATGTCCTGAAAGTAGCTTAGTCTTAATAAGCCTCCCTGAGAGGCTGTGCCAGAGCCTGATCAATACAGATGTGAATGCACACAGCAAACCATTGGACTAAACATGAGGACCCCAATGGAGGAGATAGGGGAAGGACTGAAGGAGCTGAAGGGGTTTGCAATACCATAGGAAGAACAACAATCTCGATCAACAAGACCTCCTAAAGCTCCCAGGGACTAAACCACCAACCAAAGAGTACGTATGGAGGGACCCATGGCTCCAACTGCACATCCTGTGGAGGCTCAATGACTCATTGAGGAGAACGCTACAGTGGTGAGGTGACAGTGGGTGGATGGGTGGGGGAGCACCCTCAGAAGCAGTGAGACAGGGGAGGATATAAGAGGCTTGTGGAGGGGAAACTGGGAAAGGGGATAACATTTGAAATGTAAATAAATAAAATAACCAATTAAAAAAAGTTTCTCTTCAAGATGGTCAAACCTTCAAAGACTTAGGAAGAGATGAAGGTGACTTCTTACCTGCTGATCCATTGCACAAGCTGAGTTACTGTCATACAAAGGGTGTATTGAAAGAATAATCATGTGAAAATGACTGCATTATATTAAACGATCCATAGATTTAAACCAATTGTCATTTTTTTCATAGAAATAAGTCTAAAGTTCATATGGATCAGAAAAGTACCAAAGAATTAATGCTATCTTAACCATTAAAAGTGATTTATCTTTTAATTTTTACAATTAAAATTTCATTGTAAATAACTTGCAAGTAAAAAATCATCACAGCAACATTAGCCAGAACCAAAGTCTATATATCTCGATGAATAGCTAGTCTGAAGCTGTGGAACTTCTTGCTGGATTTTACATTTTCACTATTAAATATTTTTATGCAGTTATTAATTACCACACATAAACACTCATATACAAAATCTATGACAGAGTTAAAACCAGGAAGACAATTGGCTTTACATCCTCGTTCACGACTTGTGTGCTCATTACCAGCCTTTCCTTCATCCTCATCCCCAATATCTGCACTTATCTTTCTCTCTACATGTTACACTGTATTCACGTTTGCTTCTTTGTTTTCTTTTGATAACATAAGCCATCACTCTATCTGTTTGGTATGATATAGATCTGCTTTCTATTTCTGAAGTTAGAATGTTGATCTTTGGAATGTGCATCTGAGAGAAGGCGAGGTGGATATAACAGTTTTTATCATTGCATATAATTTTATATGTAATTTGTATTTACCTGTATTAAATCATTTTTAATAGACAACACATCAGAGCTTCCAGCCTAACAACTCTTTCTCTACTACTCTGAAAGGCAGGGGAAGAAAGAAAGCTTGAAATTCTGCAGACGAGCCTGCTTCAGTCTGAGACTCCCTGCATTCTTGTTACATATGTGCTGTGTTTATTTTGTATCTGGATGATGTAGCTTAGCAGTGTTTGGCCTCTGGGTAAGAGGAAACCGTTGCATTAGCTTTGGCTATAAATTGGTACCACTGGGATAGACAGCTATGCTTGTTATTGTGTGATTTTTTTCAGAAGGTATTGTATTGTAGTCTGAATATCACTTGTGCTGGCTAGATTTATGTCAACTTTACACAACTCAGTGTCATTTGGGAAAAAAGAACCTTCATTGAGAAAATTCCTCCATAGGATTGGCCTGTAGACAAGTCTGTAGGACATGTTTTTTATTGATAATTGATATGGGAGAGTTCAGCTCACTGTGGGTGGAGCCATTCCTGAGAAGGTGGTCTTGGATAGCATAAGGAAGTAGACTGGGAAAATTATGAGTGAGCAAACCAGTAAGCAGCATTCTTTAATGGTCTTTGTTCCAGTTCCTGCTCTGACTTCCCTTCATAAAAGACTGTGATAGGGATATGTTAGAAGATAGGAACTCTTTCCTGTATAAGTTGCTTTGGGCCATTTCTTTTCATTGCAATAGGAACCACAACTAAAAATTCACTTGTGACATTTCCTCAGTAAGTATCTCCTGTTGTCCGTGTCAGTTAGCCTCAACATCTGTGTGGTGATTATGAGGGTGAGTAATTGTTTTGATCCATGTACATTTCAGTTAATTTCTCATTTAAAATGAATGAAACACTTGGGTACAGTGGACACACTCACGTGTAAACTTTCTGTCTTGTTGGTGTACGTAAGTGTTATAAAAGTGACATGTGACAGAAATCCAGATGACACAATAGAACTCATCATCACTGCTCAGGAAGTGAAACTGGGTATCAATATGTCCTTACGTAGAGAACATATACACAGAGTCTTGAAGTGATATTTATGTACTTAAATGAATTTAAGTTTCATTAAATCAATTTTTTCTATGACTATTAATGTTTGAGGATTATGCAAAGTTCAGTTGGTAAAACCATTTTTTACTGGATATTTTTTATTCACATTTCAAATGTTATTCCCTTTCCTGGTTTCCTGGTCATAAGCCCCCTATCCCATCTCCCTCCCCTTCTTCTATAAGGGTGTTCCCCCTCCCCAACCACCCCTCCTTCCTGTCCTCCCTGATATTCCCCTACACTGGGGGATCTAGCCTTGGCAGGACCAAGGGCTTCTCCTTCCATTGGTGCCCAACAAGGTCATCCTCTGCTACATATGCAGCTGGAGCCATGGGTCTATCCATTTGTAGTTTTTGGATAGTGGTTTATTCTCTGGGAGCTCTGGTTGGTTGGTAATGTTGTTCTTATGGGGTTGGAAGCCCCTTCAGCTCCTTCAATCCTTTCTCTAATTCCTCCAACAGGGAATATTGTTGAATATTCTCCATGATTGCTCTCTACCTTGTCTATTTAGGCATGGCCTTTCATTTGAGCGCAGACCTCACCTATTTGGCTAGTTGGCTGCCTTGCTCTTGGGATCCTCTGACATTTTCTAAGAGCCAGGCTTACCCATAGGTCCCATCCCCTTCAACCATTTGGCACCCTTTTGAAGCTCATGGTGTACTCCGTCTAGAGCCTTCAGAGATGAGTCTGTATAAGCACAAGTTATTGCAGAATAATGTGGAAAGTATTTGTTTTCTATGTTTCACAATCACCCTATCGCCCAACTCTGCAGGTAAATGTATTATTTAGTGGGGTTTTTGTTTTGTTTCATTTTGTTTTTGTGGATCTATAGCTCAGTCTGCCTTCTAGGCTATTGAACCCTGCTTGATCCTTCAGATAGTTTTCAGTACTGCTGGTAGTTGCTCATTTGAAACCACACGAGTGCCTCTGGATGCCCTCTTTGCCAGCACTGCTTTTTTCAGTTCCTTGTCTAAGGGACAGGCTTAACTCGGTGTTCTCCTGTAGCCTTCCCAGCCTACGTAATTCCAGACGCTGGTTTCTTCAGTGACATATAAGATGTAGAAAAGAATGAGGATCTGATTTAAAATGTTTTACCATTAGTGTGTGGGGACGGGAGGAGTTAGCAGTGAAAATGACAGAACACTGCAGCAAAAATGGCACAAGCCATGGTGTGAATTCACTTCGCTAATTATAGAGAGCCAACCACTGAGATTTGCTGCTTCTCAACTTAGCTAACAAGAAGGGCATGGAATAGGGGTATTAATTCGATTAAAACCATACCTCAGTCTACAGGAAGTGCTTCTAAGACCCTGTCCCCTGATAGATAATCAAACCTTGATGGCTTGGATTCTTTATAGAAAATGGGTAGTTGCGCACCACAGGATTTGAGTTCTACAAATCCTTTCTAAGTTACTTTTCTTTACCTTCCTGACTGAGTAGAATATTTTTATATAAATAGTTATCCTATCCATTGTCTTGGCAGCAATCACACACACAAAAGTTCATACATGTTTGTTCCTGTGGTCTGGACTACTCGCTGCCTGACCCTCCCTGCCCTTAGAGGTTGGAGGTAAGGTAGCTCAGAGTCAATGACACAAACTCTGGGAGCAGGTAATAAACGCGGTGGTGTGCTCATCTGATTGCTACTGCAAGCTCCTTTAACCCTCCACTGGAGCCCCATTGGTCCCAAGAAAGCATGTCTTCTAAACAGCAGCTCTTGATTGGCTTGCATCGCTTGCATCATCAATCCTTGGTCTCTCAGGCAGTTTTCAGTTAGGTCCTCCTGTGGGAGTTGCCTTTGCAGCCGTGCAGCCCCAGTATTTTCACAGAAGTGGCCCTGACATTCCTCCTACACAGGTTCATCCTGGATGGAGCTGCTGCACACCTATGCAACCCCAGACGGGGCTTTGCTTGAACTGGTTAAATATACACATGCACAGGACTAAGCTAGCTGCAGGCAATTTGTTCTGTTCCAAGCAAAGCCATTAGTTAGGTCTTCCCTAGACACTCACTGTTTAAAGAAGGAATAGACATGCTTGACAAGATATTAATCCCTGATCTCTGTGGATTCAATGATACCTACATAGTGACTTCTAGACCAGCCAAGGCTACAAAGTATGTCCTCCAATACGAAATTAATAGAAATAATACTATAATCATAAAATGTCTGAAAATGCCATTTTTGAGCCTAAAAGTGGATGTTCAGGAAAAAAGATAAGGGAACCATGTGCATCTCCTAGGGCAAGCAGTGTTCGACAGAGTAACATTTGGCCTTGTAGCATCCATTAATTCCATTCTGTCTCTGGATTCTACAGACGAGGCTCTAGCTGATCATGAAAGAGTCAGGGAATAATGACCTTTGCTGCCCCATCTTTACATCACTCCCTGCTTTCAACGAAAGTGTTACCTATTGACCATCTAGCTAGCTGCTATCCATCATCTGTCTACTCATCCTACTCCCAACTGTCTCTCATCTATATATCTACCATCAATCATCTTTATCTCCTTATGACTCTATTTATGATTTATGTACCTATCCATCTATTAATAACCTATCATCTCCTTATCACATATATCCATAATCTATCACCTGTCATTTATTGATTAATCATCTATCTTTTACCATTTATCGAGTTATCATATATTTATGTTATATCTATCATCTATCTATCTATCTATCTATCTATCTATCTATCTATCTATCTACCTAACTGTATATTTTTTTTGTTTCTTTGACACAAGCTATGACAATGTGGGACAAGCTGACCCAGAACCTAGGATCCTACATCCGCAGACTGCTGAGTACTGGAGTTACAAGGCTTTATTGACATATCTGGTAGTATATACTTTATACCCACTTGCTTAAAAATCTTCAATGTCATATTTTTTACATAAAACCTACTGCTCTTTGTCCCTTGATATTTAGAAAATCAAACCAAGCCCAAGCCATGTATTTGTGAAACATAATAAATAATTCCATCTCTCTCACATAACACAGGTATATGTATATGGAGCTAGAAGAACATTTGTTCATTTTTTTATCAAAATCTGTTATTAGAACTGAGTATGGGTACTCATGCCTGGAATCAGTACTTAAGAATGCTGAACCAGTGTATTCCCATGAGTTCAAGACCATCCTCTGCTACATAGTACATTCCATGCCAGCCTGCGCCTTAGGTCAAAACTCTCTCAAAGGGAAAACTGTCTTTTTTTTTTTCTTAATCATCTTTCTCTATGATTTTTTTTATTAACTTGAGTATTTCTTATATACATTTCGAGTGTTATTCCCTTTCCCAGTTTCCGGGCAAACATCCCCCTCCCCCCTCCCCTTCCGTATGGGTGTTCCCCCTCCCCATCCTCCCCCCTTGCCACCCTCCCCCCACCAGTCTAGTTCACTGGGGGTTCAGTCTTAGCAGGACCCAGGGCTTCCCCTTCCATTGGTGCTCTTACTAGGATATTCATTGCTACCTATGAGGTCAGAGTCCAGGGTCAGTCCATGTATAGTCTTTAGGTAGTGGCTTAGTCCCTGGAAGCTCTGGTTGCTTGGCATTGTTGTACATATGGGGTCTCGAGCCCCTTCAAGCTCTTCCAGTTCTTTCTCTGATTCCTTCAACGGGGGTCCTAATCTCAGTTCAGTGGTTTGCTGCTGGCATTCGCCTCTGTGTTTGCTGTATTCTGGCTGTGTCTCTCAGGAGCGATCTACATCTGGCTCCTGTCGGCCTGCACTTCTTTGCTTCATCCATCTTGTCTAATTGGATGGTTGTATATGTATGGGCCACATGTGGGGCAGGCTCTGAATGGGTGTTCCTTCTGTGTCCGTTTTGATCTTTGCCTCTCTCTTCCCTGCCAAGGGTATTCTTGTTCCCCTTTTAAAGAAGGAGTGAAGCATTCACATTTTGATCATCCGTCTTGAGTTTCATTTGTTCTAGGCATCTAGGGTAATTCAAGCATTTGGGCTAATAGCCACTTATCAATGAGTGCATACCATGTGTGTTTTTCTGTGATTGGGTTACCTCACTCAGGATGATATTTTCCAGTTCCGACCATTTGCCTACGAATTTCATAAAGTCATTGCTTTTGATAGCTGAGTAATATTCCATTGTGTAGATGTACCACATTTTCTGTATCCATTCCTCTGTTGAAGGGCATCTGGGTTCTTTCCAGCTTCTGGCTATTATAAATAAGGCTGCTATGAACATAGTGGAGCACGTGTCTTTTTTATATGTTGGGGCATCTTTTGGGTATATGCCCAAGAGAGGTATAGCTGGATCCTCAGGCAGTTCAATGTCCAATTTTCTGAGGAACCTCCAGACTGATTTCCAGAATGGTTGTACCAGTCTGCAATCCCACCAACAATGGAGGAGTTTTCCTCTTTCTCCACATCCTCGCCAGCATTTACTGTCACCTGAGTTTTTGATCTTAGCCATTCTCACTGGTGTGAGGTGAAATCTCAGGGTTGTTTTGATTTGCATTTCCCTTATGACTAAAGATGCTGAACATTTCTTTAGGTGTTTCTCAGCCATTCGGCATTCCTCAGCTGTGAATTCTTTGTTTAGCTCTGAACCCCATTTTTTTTGGTTCTTTTTTTCGGAGCTGGGGACCGAACCCAGGGCCTTGCGCTTCCTAGGTAAGCGTTCTACCACTGAGCTAAATCCCTAGCCCCTGAACCCCATTTTTAATAGGGTTATTTGTCTCCCTGTGGTCTAACTTCTTGAGTTCTTTGTATATTTTGGATATAAGGCCTCTATCTTTTGTAGGATTGGTAAAGATCTTTTCCCAATCTGTTGGTTGCCGTTTTGTCCTAACCACAGTGTCCTTTGCCTTTCAGAAGCTTTGCAGGGAAAACTGTCTTTTAACTCTTGGTGGAATCTATGAGTATTTCTCCATTTGCATAAATGCTTTTTATCTAAGCAGTGAAAATATTTTTTCCTTTTTTTTCTCTGACAGTAGCTTTCAGTTTCTTACATTTATTTCCAGCACATGGGTCTACAGGAGGAAACGGACAGCTATTCTGATCCATTTTTTCCCCAAACCTTCAATGTCAGGTTTTACCAGGAAGTCAGATGAGGTGTTACAGTGACATAAGGTGACAAAGTATGGATTCTCCATGTGTATGCAACACTGTGGCCTGTGCAGCGGAGGCTGGGGCATTGCATCATGCACAAGAGACCGTTTAGACCCGATGTCTCATCACAGATGAAGTCTCTTTAAGAGAGGAGGCACATTCTCTTTCTTCTCCTGCTCTGTGCTGTGTTGCTGAGGCCCTTGGGAGAGACAAGTTAAGTTGGACATTTTTTTTCCATGAAAAAGAAGTGTTTATTAAACGTACTCAGAAAATGAATACAGCATGTGGCCCTGTGGGGTGTAATGAAGATTTCATTGCTGGGAGTTGGGAACAATCACACTCCTTCTGTGTTAGAGACAAGAATGAGTTGGGGGTTCCCTGTCAATGGTTGTCACAGGTGTTTCCGTCACAGGTTTGTCCCAGCCTAGCTACATGAATGGCAGAACGCTGTTTACTTCCTTCTCTATCTTTCCTCTTTTTCAACATTGGTGAGCAATGGGGTTTTCAAGAATTCCCTTGCTCACCTGACAGAAAATGGCTTCTCAATCTGGAAGCGCAGGAGGACCAGGATCTTTATGCCACCATCTTGGTTAGTGTGATAAAGCATGTAATGACCTATGTGTGGGATTCACTGATTTTTGGTCTCTCCATGATTCATAATCTCTTCTGCTTCAGCCATAGCCAGCCATGTTTCCAGCCTTGCTGTCCACCACGTGCCAGGAGGAGATACAGATCCTTACTCCATCAGGAGAGATGCTATCTCAGATATGGACTCAATAGAATTCCTCTGACTCCTCAAAAAACTGGAACAAACAAATGTTTTATTGTTGTTGTTGTTATTGTTGTTGTTGTTGTTGTTACCAAGATGCCATGACCGGGAAAAAAAACTGGAGAAGGAAAGGACTTATTTTTACTGTACAGCTTACTGTATGGATGTTCCATTGAGGAACTCTGCTTACCGGGTCACTTTGCTTTAGGAAACACCCACAACCACCTGTCTAGAGGTGGCACCAGTGGGCTGGGCTCATCCACATCAATCATTGATCAAGAAAATGCCCTCCAGGCTTACCAGTCTGATGGGGGGTGTTGTCTCCATTGAGGTTCCCTCTTTTCAGATGATTCAGGCTTGTGTGGGAGCCAACCCACACATCCACCTGAGACGTTCGGTCTGATATGGGTTATTGGGCCCTGAGGCTAAGGCTTAGCTGTCATAAAGTGTGTCATGAATATCACCAGGATTGAAAGGGCAATGACATATATTTTGTATCTGGCTATGCTGAAATGCTAAAGGTAGGGTACAAGATATCGAACGATAGAGCAAAATCTCATTTTCAGATACTCAGGCAGCAGCAGCAGACATCTGTTGTCTAATGAAGGGAACTTGGTGAGAGCCAAAGCCAAACCAAGTCAGATCAGACTCCAGTTCTGCTACCTCAGGTGCCCAGAACCCAGGAAGCCCCTCACATGTCCTGGTTTCCTCAAGCTGCACTAGCTGCTTCTCCCCATCTATCGCAGCCTGTTGTCTCATACGTTGTCACAGGGAGTGTCTCAGTGTGGCCACCCGAGTATCTCTTTAAGTTCAATTATGTTACTGCTCTATGCCAACTCCTCCTGATAATTATACTCATGTGATAAGTCAAACCTTAAATATTTGGATGCTTTTATCTATAAGTGTCACCCACCAGAGCAGTTAGTAAGTTGTCAATGTGTGGGGAGATGTGTGGCTCAAGGTTTGCACTCTCGTTTTTGACTTGGGTGCAGGTAGTGTTGAATAAAACATATCACAACTTCTCATCAGACGGAGAAAGCATGCTGGGGTAGGCTAGACTTGAGGAAAACATCAATGTGTCTTGTCACGTGTAGGTGACTCTATTCCTTCAACTTCAACGCTACGTTCAAATACCTTGACTAATCTTGGCTGTTCACTTAATGAAAGATCATTTGTCATCCTACTGTGTGCTAGGAATCTGCCCGCTATAAAGGATACAGGCAAAAACCAAACCTGTGGTTGGTGTGAGGGTATGGGTGTGTTGCCAGTGCTGTTGCTTAGGGGTTTTTAAGACAGATAATACACTCATTGAAACAAGCGACTGTCCTCATTCTTGCGTCTAACAAACCTCAGTAGGTATAAGAGTGTACAAAGCATGAAGAGCTAACTTTTTAAAGCATTTCAGAAGAAACGGGATGAAAATGAAGGCACATAGTCGGATCCTAGGCCTAACTGATGTTTTCATTGCTCAGGACTGTTTTCTAAAAAGCTTAGAAAAATATGCGTAGTCAAACAATCATTTGCAAATTTTCCATCTCAATTTGTGCGTGTCCAACTGATTTCCACAGGAGTAGTTCAGTGACTATGCCACAATCTGAATAACTAGGCTCCTGTTGACTGATTCTTATCTGTCAGTTGCCAAATCATTTTGATAAATTGATAAATTGATAGAATAGAAATCAGATATTTATTAGTATTATAGAATGGTATTAATAAATAAAAATATAATAGATACCATAACCTAATTTCTCATCTTGAGACTGTCTTCTAATAAAGCATTCCAGAGTTAAGTGACATAGTACCACATAGTACGTGACTAAGTGAATAGTCCGGGGGCATTGACGGGCTGGCTACTCACTAACACTTGGAAGCTACTAAGCTTTAAAATAATCCCTTTCTTTGCTGCAGGAATAAAATTTTTACCCTACAAAACCCAGACTTAACTTTCAAGTAGTATACACCCGGAGAGACCCATGCCCCGGCAAACATTCCATATGGTTTGCTCACACCGGGAAATAATGACAACTTCGTTTGACCAACAATTGGGGGTAAAACTCAAAACGTGCTCTTGTCAGTGTCAGATGCCACATAGAGTTCTTGTGAGCAGCAGCTAGCAAAAAGTCTGGGATGGCTCGGCACAGGACACCTTCCCCTCAGAGGAGCTGTGAGGAACCAGTCTGTGAAATGTGTCTTGCGCCATCACGTTGACAAGGCTAGGACGGCATTCGTCTGGAACAACCTGCCAGATGCTGCCATGGTGTCCTGTCAATAAGCTCACTTGGCCTGTCACGGCTGTCCTGGTACAATGCGTGTTCTGTCGTGTAACTGTCAAAGATACTGTTACATTGGCAGGCCCGGCGGGTGATGTGCTTGAGTTTCTCTTTCTTCTTTTGCCATCTCATATGATCGAAGGTAAAGCAAAGGATTGGCCAATAAATCAGCCTAAGCTTCTAATGAGTAAAATACCAGAGTGTATTAACTCGTTCTGTTTAAAACAATGTGACTGAGAGATGATTCAAAGAAGAGAGAAAGCAAGTCAGGCCCCAAGTCACTTATGCTCCGGTACCTACCCTGGGTGGACTCGCTCCCCTCACACTCCCATCTTTCCCTCCCTCTCCCTCTTCTCCTTCCCCCTTCTCTCCTCCTCTCTCTGTTACCCTCTGTCTGCCCATCTATCTACCTCAGCCTCTGTGTGTCTCTGTGTCTCTGTGTCTGTCTCTGTGTCTGTCTGTCTGTCTCCCTCCCCCCACCCTCTGTGTCTCTCTGTCTCTCTGTCTCTCTGTGTCTCTGTCTCTCTGTCTCTCTCTGTCTCTGTCTCTCTCTCTCCCCCCACCCCCTGTGTCTCTCTGTGTGTCTGTCTCAGAAGATTGAAGGATTCCTGCCTGTTTCTGAGCCCACAGTATTTCTGGCTAAACGTTTCTTTAAATGTTGAAGTAATGTTCTCTGAGGTTGAGCACTTTAAAGCTCAGACAGATCAATGTGGTGGGCACAGTCAAACCAAACTGCCTTAAGTGAGACAGGCAGAGACCACAGGGTGCACGTTGTGCTTCCTCAAAAGGGGTGCAGCCTTGTTTTGAGAAGGTTAGCTTCTCAAGACTGTAAAACTCACTCTTTTGACAGATGATTTAACAATTTTTTTAAATTTGAAATAATTTAAACCCAGAAGCAGTTGCCAAAATAGTGGCATTCCACCTTAACATTCACCCAGCTTCCCTTGGGGACATTTTACTCATGCACATTGTGAAAGTGCAGTCTGAACCTCGATTCCGGATGAGGTATTAGTTGGCCTACCTAGACACTGCAAGTTGCGTGTCTTCAGTGAGGAATATTGCACACAATGCTCTTGATCCCAAACCTTGCTGAGTGTAGAATTTCTTCCCACCATTGCAATGTCTTCATGTGAAGAATTTCATCAACATTTGATCATTTTTGTAAACTCTTTCAAGGTGTTACTGAGGTATGGTTCACTTGAAATGAACTTGATCCGTTAAGAACATATGACTCAGTAGATATTAATGCTGGCACAGAGTTGTACAACTACCAACACCATCTAATGTTAGAAGTTTTTTTCCTCCAAAAAGAAATACATTACTGTTATGCAGTAACCTCTCATTCCGTCTCTCAAAATCTATCAAGTTCAAGATTATCAAGAATCTAGTTCCCAGCACTATAGATTCCTCTCTTCTCGGCCTTTCCTTCATGTGAAAAAAAATCATTTTTTTATTTGACACAATGTTTGAGCCCATCTATATTAACATAGCTCATAATATTATTTCCTTTGACTGATGAGTAATATTCCATTGCAGGGGTGAGCCACTTAACTAACCCATTAATCATTTGGTTAAAAGTTGGGTTGTTTTTATTGTTAGGAAAAATCCTGCTATGAACAGGAGCGTTCAGGTTTCTGTGCAGTCAGCTGCTACCTAATTGATCATTCATTTCATGCTTGCCACAGGGACCCATGGCTTCCTGGACACTCTGTTCTAGGCTATTGTATATGGATGCTTCCACTTCTTAATTATAAATAGTGGAAGTGTCATTTCTTGGTGAGAGTTCCATTAGGCTGTTTGAGTCATCAATGGTTTTTCAAGGTGGGTGACTTCAATGGTCTTGGATTGACCCCATCCTTGTCAGGAAAATTTGAAAATTTTCAGCACAAAATTTTCATGCTATCTTTTATACATATACTGGTGTCTCCTTATTTTTTCACTTCTATGATTGATAATGGAGCTTCATGTTCTGACATTCGTGTCTAGTACATCTTCTTGGTTGGGTGAAGCACCCTTCAGTCCATGGCTATTGATGATGATGATGATGATGACAACTATTATTATTATTTACATTTGCAAAGTGCCTTCTACCTTATAGAAATGGTGTTCAGATATGTAACTTTTCACGTGTTATCCTACATTCTGTAACCTTCATTTACATTTTACACCAGTCTTTCAATGGGAAAAACTATTTCAGTTTTAGTGAACACCCACAGAAAAGTTCTATTTTTCAAGGATGGTTCTCTTGGTAATCAAGACTTTGTCAAGATAAGGAATTTGACAGCTACTAGTTGGTGAATGGGGAAACCTGGTTTGGTATAGCCATACAATGGTTTCTCACCAGATATCACTGTTAAAGATAAAACAGTTGAATGTCAGAGATGGCATTCTAAATAAAAGGCCCTAGGGAAGAAGTGACACAGAAGGTTCTCTTGACATGAAATTATAAGAATGCAAGGTGGCCTGGGGTTGGTATGGCATTGAGGATAGTTTGGAAATTATTAAATGGGAGCATTTTGAGGATATGGAGCTGTTCTAAGACTAGACTAGAGATTACATAGCATAATACAATAACCTTATTGAAAGTCATTGGGCCATGCACACATGGTGAATTGCATAGTTTGCTGATTATTCTTTAATCTCCAAAAAGTTAGGCCATTATTATAACCTGGCTCCTCTCTCATATCCGTAAAAGAAAAGTAAAACATTAGAGTTCAGGCAGAAGAAATGAAGTCTGCCAATATCTCTGGTTCCCCCATGTGCCCCTACCACCTAAATTTGGGGGTGTTTTTGGAGACAAGCATGTGCTGTCTTAGTTGGACTTAAGGCTAGCATGTGGAGTAGACAAATATGAAATACCCCCAGATGTCAGGTACCAGAAACTCCAGGATGTGTGTGACAGCAGAGCTGGCAAAGTGGGTAGGCAGGACTCCTGTCACAAAAGGCCAAGGTATTGGGAATCAGGCACAAAAGACAAAGGCAAAGGAATGATATTAACTGACGTGGAATATGGAGAGGCTGGGAACCAAGGATGATGGCTGACCCTAGATCAGTGGTTCTCAACCTTCCTGATGCTGTGACCCCTTACTACAGTTCCTCACTTGTGGCGACTCCAGGCATAAAATTATTTCACTGCTACTTCATAGCTGTAATCTAGTTATTCTTATGAAATGTAATGTGAATTTATGATATGTGACTACGTCGAGGGGTTGACAGCCACAGATTGAGAGTCGCTGCTCTAGAAGCTGGACTAACCCAGGTAACTACTCCGTGAGAACCTTCTGAAAGCAGGATGGCTTGCCACGGCCTCTGCACTTGAAATCCACAGTGGAGTTCAGGCATCTAGAACTGGCAGATAGTAACCTAGTCTCCCTTTAATGTACTAAGTTTGTATAGTTGATCTTATTAGCCACGGGAAATGGATCATGGCCTACTGACTGACCTGTCGTCACTTCAAATTCCAACTTAAAACCCTCTGGTGACCTAGGGACTTACTGTGCAGTGACTCACACATTCATGAGCCCATTTCACTAGGTGAGCACATATGATTTCTATCAATAAAATTGCTTTCTCTCATACTGAAAGACAATATTTAATTATTCATGTAATTAAAGTATCTACCAGTTAGCTCAACAATGCCTGGCGAAAGCTCATATATTTTCTTTTCTAATTATAGCATCAAGATATCACAAAGCTGATATGGTTGGTTTTCATCTTCAGACATTAATCACTGAAGACAAAATGTTTAATTCCCAGCAGCACGGGAGGAGGCAAGGCGCTTTCTTGCTTGTGTGTCACAGAGCGCTGTGCATATGTGCGATATAAGGATAGGCAGGGTCTGGTCTCACTCTTTCACACGCTAGACCACGCTCATAGATTGGCACACAGCATGTGTGGCGTGTGCCTCAGGACTGGTTCTGGTTTTCCCTGCTGTACAGCTTCTCCTGGTCTCAGAACAGAAAACTTGTTTCCTTCATCTTAGATTATATTTTCTATCTCAGATCATCTAAAACCTCCTAAGGCACGAGAGTTACTAAACAGCATTAATTTTAGCCTTAGGGATGAATAAGTTACAGAATATGATTTACTACATTTAGTAGTTTTAACGTTAATCAGAACACTTGGAATATGCCACCATGTGGTAAGGCTGCATTTCCACACAGCATCACCATGACTTCTCTGTGTAAGTTCTGTCTTTATCTGACCAGGGCATGTGCAGTTATGATTATGGACAATGAAGAAATCACACTGAAGTCCAACAGTGATAGTTCTAGTCAAATTGTCAAGCCCGTCTTCACACATATTTCTACATTTAAAAAGAGGTGGTTGTGGCCCCTCTGAATATCATATAAAGCCCTTAGCATAAAAGTTTGTCCCCAATTAAGTTAGCTAAAACTCTAGTCACACTCCACCCTCAAATCGTCCCTTGTTAACAGGTACAGATGCTGCGTTCTCATGTTCTTAAATGCCAGTCGCAGGCAATGAAATGATACCTACCACTCTGCACATTAGACACTCATTTGAAAGCAACAGAAATAAAACACGAATCATCTAACATGAAAACACAGATTGAAGAGGACACCTCTTAACTCACAGAACTCCTAGGATTTCTGTGACACAGAGAAGGTGACACAGAAACGGCATAGGGAGAAATGGTGCTCCACTGGTCAGCCCCTGAGGTAGCACAGCTGAGGATGAACCAAACATCGCTGTCTAAACACACACGGCTTGTAATGGACAGCACAGTAGAACCAATCATGCCGTGACTTCTGGAACATGAGGGGAGGGACACTCGTGGACACCGTTTTCATAAGACCAAGGGGGCTTCCTTCTCCAGGGCTTCAGGTCAGAGGGTTACAGTTCAGTATGATCAGTAGCTGAGAATCCAGGTCGCGGTCCCTGCCTTGCCTGGGGGGGTGTGGAGAAGATCACTCACAGATTTAGTTTCCAGCGGGGAGGAGAGACTCTGCTGCTTACACTGGGACCTTCTTCATCCCAAAGGAAAGTCTAAGGCTGACCAGATCCAGAGCATGCCAACAGCCCTCCGGAGACAGTAAAATAGATCAGATGCCTTGGATGGCAGATCAGGACTCCTCGCGGAGTTTCAGGAGCCTGTAGCACCTCGCTCTCTATCTTACTTTTTTCATCACAAGGTTGACCTCCATATCCTCTACAAGTGGTGGTCGTGTTTCCCCCTTTCCCTCTGTCCTGTTGGCTGAGTAACCACTGGGATTTTGCTCCTGTAGTGGCATAGCCATGTTGCCTGCTGAGGGCAGCTGAGTCCGGAGCTGGGCCCTGAGGATTGCCCTGTGCTGACGTCATCAGCACAGACACAGCTGACTGCTCAGAGGGCATTCAGAGCTGCTTCCACAATTCCACACCTGAAGTCTGCTGTATTCTTCCTCAGTCTAGACTGGCAGCTAGACTTCACTCAAACTTGAGCCAGCTCGGCCAGTGCTCGCTTAGGAAGGACTACACTGAATGTTTCCTCTCAGCGAGCTGTGGCTGAACAAAGCCTTTGTTTCTACAACTTTTCGAGCAATCCTTTAAACTTTGTCCCCTGGCTTTTGTGTTTCCCAGGGGTACCCTCTTCAGTGCTGCTCCAAAGAAATAATGTAGGTTGAACACGGCGGCTGTGTAACTAGAATGAATATGAAACCCTTGACACAAAGGGCCTCTCTTGAGTGTTTTCACAAGTAGGGTAAAGAATTCTACTGTGAGCTCCATAAAAAGCCAAGATTCTCATTATGGGATGGCAT
Organism: Rattus norvegicus; assembly: GCF_021556685.1. Taxonomy (NCBI): domain Eukaryota; kingdom Metazoa; phylum Chordata; class Mammalia; order Rodentia; family Muridae; genus Rattus; species Rattus norvegicus. Next base: position 53,622,656 of record NC_141534.1, on the reverse strand, counting down.
TGTCATTCCCTACGACAATCAGAAGCACCACATTTAAATATGTATGACTGTGTGCATATAAATATTCATATTTGTACAGTTTATTAGTTATACCCTATGTCACTAAGCCCAGGAGTATGGTAATAAAATTTACAATACACATGCCTCATTTCAATATTTGAAATACTTAGTCTTTATGAAATATCTGGTAACTAGTAATGTTAATATAAAATTCCCATGCTAGAGTAGTGAACTTTAAATATTTATATGAAATATAAAAGTTATTTTATTACAAATACTCTTATACATTTGTTTTCTTATCCATAAAAATAGCTAAAATGTTGGATGTTAAGAATGGAGAATTACATTAATCTCTGGAGAGTTAAGACACCGGGAAAGGCTTAAAGGTTCTTGTATAACATCTTGTCCATAAACAGAACTCACTTAGTCATCCATGAGTCTTTGGGCAGAGGAATAGTGGAAATAGTGCTTACCCAGGAGTATCACTTTCTCATGGTTTCTGAAACATTCAGAAGAGAAGAGGCCGATCCAAGTTCCTGTGTGGCCTGAAGATCCAGAGCGAGGACACCATTCTTGAAGAGAGCCCTCTCCCTCTGACAGGGGCATATCCAGTGTAACAGGAAACACCCTGGCTGCATGTCAACCCGAAGAAGCAAAGCAACTGAACAGCACGAGTGTGCATGTGTATGTGCATGTGTGTGTGCATGTGTGTACATGTGTGTGCATGAGAGAGAAGAAACTCTGAAGAAACACTTTGTATTTAGTTTATCTAGTTTTTAGTCTTAAGATTTTCTTTTAAAAAATCTCTATAAACCAAATCTCTAAATTGCTGCCACAATTTTGAGATATTAAATTTATGAAACTTGAAAAAAACACAGGTTATCCTAATCTGTATGTACAATATATCAAGTAAATTCATCTGATGTACCTCATAAAATTATAATGGTATAAACATCAAGGAACAAGACATCCGAATACATCATAATAAATCCAAATATTGAAACCAGCACAGACTCTAGAAGTGAAAATTATAATAGAAATTAAATGGCTAAATGCCAAGGTAAGAATAATAGAGTGTGAATTGCTGGTAGGATTGGGAGGCATAGATGGTGTGAAGAAACTTCACAGGCATGCTCCTAGTGGATGGCCAGGTCCTCACTAGAGAAGTGTGAGGACAGGCACAGTGCCCTGGAGGAAGAACTGATACACTCACATCAGAACTCCAAGAGGAATGGAGAATGGGGAATGGTGAGGACAACCGAGGTGTCCTCCACAAGTGAACAGATTTGTTGAACAATAACAACATGTACACCAAGGGAACCCATTGACTGTCAACCATAATGTTCTAAATATTCATGCAAAACTGTCTCAGTGAAATTACAGAACATCAAATACAACGAAAATCATAAAGGTTGCCGAGAAGAAAGCCACATGGACTAAAATGAGAGACAAGATTAACTAATAATTATGTTCTCTCTCCCCACTATGGAAGGTCAAGAAAAAGGCTGGTGGCCCTAGTGACCCGGAAAGAATACTATCAATCTAATTATTTTTATTCAAGAAAATAAATCTTTGCAAAAAGGGTAAATCACAGACAAGAAGAAATTATTTTCTGCATTCTGGCTTTCAATGACAGAATAAAAGTAGGAGAACATGAAAAATGAGAAAATATATTTGTGAATATTTTATGTAATATAAATTAATGTAATTATATGTTTATAAAATTTGTACTTTACATATTATGTAAATATAAATCACAAATAAATCTAAGTGTTAACTTGCAGACCATGGTAATATTTAATATGTAGAATCAAATTATGAGGCACTCATGGATAATGGTAACCTTTAACTCTGAGTAGTTACTGCAGGAAAACATGCATACTCCTACAGTTTAAGAATAAGGTAAATACAAGTATACATTTTAGGATTTGATAAGTATAATATGAACAATAAAACTTTAGATGTAACCTTACGGAATAGTAACAGTAAAACTCTGCTGAATAAGTGTAAGGGGATGTAACTATTTCAAAAGATAGAAAGCAATAGATATATGAAAGTGGCTCAGATCAAAGATAAATGGGCTGTGGCCTCAAACATCTCCATAGTCGTAATGAGACCACTGCAGAGGACACACACTTGGAAAATCAGCTGATCCCCGTGGAACATCACTGAAGAAGGGGCAGGGAGACTGTAGGAACCAGTGAACAGGGTAGAAAGCTGTGAAATGCTGTTTTGGACATGACATGGCTGTTGCACACGTGAACTCAGAGAAGCTATGGTTATCTACACAAGACCTGCATAAAAGCAAGACAACGAAAAGTGCTAGCAGAGAGTTTGTGGAGCTGCACCGCTGGCTGAGGAACTATTGGCAAGTGACGTCTGCCAAAGCAGCATGAGTAATTTCTATTTGGTTGAGGATTTGAGGTTGTCGTGGCCAAGTCCATGACTCCTTCCTCACATGTAAATGGATAGCACTAACTGCACTGAGCTAGTATGTTAAGAACACAAATAAAATGCATTTTTAAGAGAAGAGATAGAGTTGGAAGGGAGCTGTGATGAGCTGGTTCTGAGGACCCTGGGAAAGAGGATTTGGGTGGATATAGTAAAATACATGGTACATATGCATGAACCTTTCGATGACTAGGTGAAAATATTTTAAAATAAAGACATGCTATTTACCACAAAAAGTAGATGAGAAAAAAAAGAATGGTTTTATAATAACCCATTGGATTATGGGTAGAGAAAAACATAAATTAGGAAAATACCTAGCTGAAAAAAATGGAAATGAAATCAGGGTGTTCGTGTGGACATAATCCAATGGCTCTGCTCTGGCAGCAACAGCAATGATTTCATTGGGAAAGCATTGTGTGTTCCTCCACCTCTCTGTCCCATGTCACACACATACAAAACACACCACAAACATAAACACACATCACACACATACACATACCCCACAATCCGTAAACACCACATAGACCATACACCCCACATGCAAACATATATGCCATATACACACACCATATATACCACACACAAACGTACATACCACATACAAACATAAACACACACACCATGCACGCATAGCACATATACTCCACACACAGCACACAGCACATACACATACACACATACCACATACACACATACACACACACTACACACAAGCATACACACCACACACAAACATACACACTATAGACATACACACACCTCACACACCGATACACATATAAATACTCAAACACCCCCACACACACACCACACCACACACATACCCCATGCTATACACATAAACACATACACACACATGCCACACAGACACATCACATGCAAAAATACATACCCATACCTCATACACACACACACACACATACACATACACACCATACACACATGCATGCAAACATACAGACCATATATTCTGCATGCAAACATTTATACCACATACACACACTCACCACCACCACCACACAAATAAACCCACCACACAACACACATACACACCATATACATATGCATACAAACCACATACAAACATACACATCACACACATACACTCTACCCCACACACTTAGACATATCACACAACACACACAGCACACACAAGCATTTGCCTAACTTTAACTAGCTGACAAGACTAGTGTCACTCAGTGCTCTTGGCTCCTTTGTTCTAGAATAACATTCTAATGGGGAAACTACCTTGATTTTAGTAACAAAAAGGTCCTACTAGATGATGATCCAGATCTGACTGGAAAAAGGAGGAGAAAACTGTCCTTGTGCCCTTGAGCAGGAGAAAGTTGAACCTGTGTGTGTAGTGTGAGTAGGAAAGAGGTTGAAGGGAAAAGAGAGGGGGTCTTTGCTGAAACTATTTTGATTGTGGAGGTCATTATCAATTCTTAGGCAGCAGTAAGCTGCCTGAAGTATTCATTCATCCACACACCAGTTTGGATGTACACTGGGGAACTCTGAACGGAGTCAGTGGATTATACTAGCAAACACATCCTGGCTGCGACAGCGTGGTGTGCACAAGCAACCTAGGCTCCATAGGAAGAATACCTCTACAAAGGCCCATACAGCTTTTACACAATTTGTCCAACATTTATCTCAAAACAGAAGGCTCTGCCAAGTAAACACCCAATGCGCCAAGAGATTAGACACTGCTGAGAGGGAATTAGGCTCAAAAGAAAAAAAAGTAGGAAATTAAAACCTGAATGAAAAATACATTCTAAAAATGAAGGATTGTTTTTCTAAACTCATCCATGAGCATTGTTGTGCAGGTCTAGACATGGTAAAGAACGAGGGAATGGTTGTGTTCTAAAAGTCATTGATAAGGGATATTCATAAGACACCAGCCTCTCATATGAATAACACGTGAGTATTGTGTATAGGGGATATAATAGTAAAACAGATCAAAATGCAAGGAAGAATGAAAATGAAGTATAATAACTTGTAAATAGCTATGACTTATAATTAAGCTTAAGACAGAAGCTCATGGCAGTGGAGCCTCTTTGAACTGTTTTCTCTGCACACTGAGGACACATTCCTTACGGCTGAGAGTAAAGTAAACTAAGCGCGCTCACAGAAACACAGGTCATGGTAGCCAAGGCACTCTGCTCTCTACCCAGAAATACTGAGCAAACGTTCAATAATATTTACAAAATATTAGGCTTGGCAGGGTGGTACACACTGTAGCCTCAGCATTTGGGAGGTGGAGGGTCAGGAGTTCGAGGCTAGCCCTGGTTCTATTGTGAGTTCAAGGCGAGCCTGGGCTGTGCACCACTCTGTTCTAAATGCAGAAGTGAGAGAAGACAAAAAGGGAACGCTGTGAGCAAACACTGATGCTGACAGTTTCTGGACAGTGATTGACAGTTGGCCCTTCACGTCTCTGTATCTGCAGGTTCAGCCAAGCGTGGATTCAAAATGTGTTCTTAAATGACTCTGTTCTGAACATTTGCATCCCATTTTCCTGGTCATTATCCCCTAAGAGGACAGAATCAAATCTGTTTGTACAGCTTCTAGGCTGCATTAGCTATTCTAGCTAAGCAGAGATGATTGACAGCTCACTGCAGGAGGCTGGGGCAGATTAAGGAACAGGCATGTGCTATACCTCTCTACGTAAGGTCCTTAAGCATCCTGGAACCAGAGCCCAGACCACTAAGAGGACCACACTGTCATTAGATGTTAAACTATGCTTAGTTCCCCACTACACAAAAAGCTTTGGAAAGGTCTTTCAAGTAACCATGTCACATTAGTAAGGAAATGTAGACACACTGTGTGGGAAGGTGGGCAGTTTAACTTGAGGGATGAAATATAGTCAAGAGGTCTCAGTGAAAATGATGGTTGTGAAATCTCTGTGTCAGAGAAGACACTGCCCGGGAGGTAGAGCAGTGGGTGGGTTGTAGGAAGAATCATCTGTAAGATACCAGCAGGGTTAATAAAAACCAAAGCCAAAGCCAAACAAGCAACGGAACAGGCTGAGTATCTAAGGCGTTGAGAATAAAATTGGCTGTCTAATACATTTGTAGCTAGAGACGAAACTAGAGCAGAAAAGGATATAAAAAATAACTTCTAAAAGTCAAGAAAACCATGACACATGGCTCTAAATGTAGTGCATACTTTGCAGTATAAACAAGCAAGCAAAACCCAGAGCAACATGAAAGCTGAAGATAGACACACACACACACACACACACACACAAACACACACACACACAAACACACACACACACACAGAGAGAAACATAGAGACAGAGAGACAGAGAGACAGAGAGATACAGACATATACAGAGGCACACAGAGAGAGAGAGAGACAGACACAGAGAGACAGAGAGACACAGAGAGAGATACAGACACATACAGAGGCACACACAGAGAGACAGAGAGACAGAGAGAGACACAGAGAGACAGAGAGACAGAGAGACACAGAGAGAGATACAGACACATACAGAGGCACACACACACATACACACACAGACACAGAGAGAGAGACAGACAGAGACAGAGACAGAGACAGAGAGACAGAGAGAGACAGAGAGAGAGATACAAACACATACAGAGGCACACACACACACACACACACACACACACACACACACACACACACAGGAAAAAAACACAAAAGGCCATAAAACCATGAGATGGTAAAATGGTAGCCAGAAACATAATGCATAAAACAATGAAATTCAAAGAAATTTAGAAATACTTTGACAAATGAAATTTAAAATGAAGTAATTTTAGACAGATATTTAGCAATTTTCTCTGAAGATGGATCATGTTGCAAATGATGATGATATGGTTCTTCACAGAACAAGAAAATTGTTACAAGGAAGACATTTCCAAAACAATGATACCAGTGATGCTAAGAAAGGAAATACATACACATGTGCATGCACAGGTATACACACATACACACACACACACATACACACACACACACACACACACACGTGTGTGTGTACACATGCACCTTTGATTCTACTTGAGAAGTTGTATTAATAAAAATATTAAGCATGGATGAAGAAAGCCAGCTGTACATTTATTTACCTAATTATTATTCACTTTTGAAGTCCTAGTGTTGTATACTGTTCAAGGTACAGATTTTAAGTCTGTTGCTTTATGGATTTGTCAAATGTATGTGGAACTTCTTTTTACCTGGGGTTCCATTTAGATGCAGGTTTGATACATTTGTGTGTATGTATATCTATATTTATATATGCATATATACATAGGCATATATATATAATATGTTCATTGATTACCTAAAACGGCAATATGTCATGCTTTTATGATATTGGTGCAATTTAAATAAACATCAATAAAATTATCTGCTGAAAGGGAGTTATATGCAGGTAACAATTGGAAAATATTATAATAAGTAAAAAATGCAAGTATAATCTCTTAGAAATTATTAAAAGTATAATTAATAAATTATGTAGGGTGGAAGATAGGAAATGACATCAAAATGATTCTTCATATACAGATTAGGCAACGTAGCTAACAACCATATTAAATGTATAATGACTGGTAGCTTGAGCAAAGGGAAAGAGATTTTTAGCCTGGTTAGGAAAGAAAAAAATTAAACTGAAGAACCTTACAAGCAATACATGTAACTTATAATAACAATTATTCACACATACTATTTTTAGGTTTAATGTAGACATGCTTGACAGTTTTGCACCATATGGATGCACAATCCAACAAGACTGGAGTGGGTAAACTAAATGTTTAATAAATTATAACTCGATCAGAAATGAACAACAACAACAACAAAGGCTGGTTCATAATTGTAAGAGAATGAATCCAGCCATTGATATAGCAGAAAAGACAAATCAGCCTTGTCTATGCGAATACCAAATCATTAGACTTTTAAAAGAAAAAAGCCCATGAAAGTTAAAGAGAGATATAGATGACTTTACAGTCATTGGTCATCCTTTTCTGTATGTTTTCCAACCATGGATAGAAACAGATAATAGTGTTCAATGCAGAGCTACACAATATTGAATTAGTGACAAATTTCTCAACCAATAGAGAACCACCCCCCATGCACACAATTTAAGATTGGATTTTTAAGTCTATGTGGTCAGCAAGGTGGGCCGTATAATACTCTGGTGTCTCTCTGGCATGTGATAACCTTGAAAAGAAAAAAAGGTCATGAAACAGAATTCATGCTATGCACTTGTAAACCCAGAAGTGGGAGACTGAAAGTCTAGGAGTATTTGAGCCCACAAGTTCAAAGACAGTTGAGCAACAGTGGCTGTGGATATTGCTGACTGGGGAAACAAACTCACAAAGGAAGTGGCTGGGGCCATGAAGGTCATTTGCATGTTACCAGGGACACATGAGAAAAGACTGCATACACATTTGACAAACTCATGAGAGGATGGAATAAAGAAAGATCTATGCACCAGCGAGCATGCAGAGTATATCAACAATTTTCCAAAACTAAAGTTAGGCCTCTAGTCGTGTTCATATGTATTTTTCCTATAAATAAGTAGAATTTAGCCACGGAGAAATCAGTCAGAAGTCATTGTGATGTGTTTCTGGCTTCACGAGTATGAGGCACATCAGAGGGACCTGGCTGTCTCCAAGATTATTTAGAAGTCCAGTAACTGTTAAGAATTCAAATAATGGACTTTAATTGTGAGTCTCCTCTGATGTTTATTTTACCTTCAAATAAGCTGGTCTGTTGAGGGTTGGGTTGACCCAAGTCTTCAAGTGTATCTGACCTTCTCTTATCCTGTTAACTACTGAAAGATCTCTCCTGGCAATTTCTGGCCACTCCTCATGGCAGTGTGGTTGCTTGAACATTCCGGTGGTCAGATACCACTTCGAGCAGGGTTTCTGCTGAAGCCTCAGCTTCTGAGTCTGGAGCCCTTGGTCCAGTCAAGGTGGCTTCAGCTAGCCTCAAAGTTCAGTCCTTCACTTCAGCAGTGTACATCTTGCTACTGCCAGGTGCTTCTGATGCAGCAGCCAGGGGGCCCAATTACCGCAACAAGTCGGGAAAGACACCTCCTGAGTGACTCAACAAAGAGTTTATGATTGACAGGAAATGAGAGTCCTGATGTGAGGCTTGGGATTGTCCTGAGACTGTCTGTGACTGGTGGAACCAGAGACCATTCCTCAGTGATGTGAGTACAGTCCCCACATATTGGGCCATACCCCATCTCCATCTTCAGAAGCAGGATGTTCTTTAGTCTCATCAAGTTTGGCTTCTGTCCTGTGTATCTCCCCACTCCCCCAATTCCCCAGGCAGCTCCTATCCCCATACATTAATTACCACAAAACTCCAGGCTACAAAAGCAGGTCCTCCTAACAGCTTCTCCTGCATGGCATTCTGCCAATTCGTAGACTTGAAACCAAGACAGAACTGAAGACTTTCAAGAGCGGGTAGGGAAGAATCCACCAGAAGTCACGACGGTATGAGGATTGAGAAGGCAAGAGAGGGCAGAGAAGCTGAGGCTAAGGCAGACAGAGTATAAGGTGAAGCCCTGGGCTCTGAGGAGTGCAAACCTGGTTGCTAGAAGGTTTCAAGAGTGGAAGGTCTCAACATCCTATAGCAACGGTTTATGGGTTCTCTAAACCCCATCAGCTGCCCCCTAAACACTTGTTGTATGCCTTCATTTTCAAAAGCTTGCAGCTCCAAGTCTCTAATTCTCAGAGACTAGAACCTTATACCTCTGGACCAGGAATGTATGTCTATCTTAGGGTTTTCATTGCTTTAAAGAGATGCCATGACCACGGTAATGCTTATAAAGGCACATTTAATTGGGGCTGGCTTACAGTTTCAGAGGTTTAGTCCATTATCTTCATGGCAATAAGCATGCACAGCATCCAGGCAGCCATGATGCTAGAGAAGGAGCTGAGAGTCCTGCATATTGATCTGACTGCAACCAGGAAAGACTGACTCTTCCCCCAAAGAGCTTCAAAGCCTGCCCTCCACAGTGATGCACTTCCAACAAGGCCACTTCCTGTGGGCCAAGCATATTCAAACCACCACAATGTCCATCGGTGAGTTGTTCCTTGAGTATCTGAATAGAGCAGCCAGCCATTGTACTGAGCAAATGGGAAAGTAAAAGAAATAGGGAGAAAAGGGGACAGGGGCATACAGAAAAGCAAAAAAAAAAAAAAAAAAAAAAAAAAAAAAATAGCAGACACAAACAGAAATATTTCCAAAGGTAGACTTTAAAAGTATAACCTGTGCCATATTGCCAAATGTAACATGTCGTTTTCCCACGGGGCAAAGAAGACACTCCTGCTAACAGACTTGATGGTACTTTTTTTTTCCCAGTTAACTGCAGGTACACAGATTCCTAGGTGAGGCAGATATTACAGCGTATGGACCCTGACTTGAAAATGCAAGGCATGGGATAGCTCCTCCAATATCTAGATCTGCACTCATTTGTGTTCCCTTGAAGGGGATGCTCAGCCTTCCTAGGTCAAGGATGCCCCGGGTTGAGTCTAGGAAGGGCACAGGGCAAGCCTGCATAGGGCTGCTTGCTTTTCTGTTTCAAGCTGTGTCCCCTGCAGAAACATTCAGTGCAGCTCTGTAGGGAGCGCTGCCCCACCATGCAAATGAGTTCCGAAAATGACATGTGCCACCTCCGGTGTGTGCGTGGGGGTCGGGGGGAGGCTGTCTGGGGCTGTGCAGGGTAAATGACTGCCACCAGTCCTGCTGATGGATTGACTGGTATCACTGAGGAGCCAGCAGCCATTGATTTCTACTCTTCTGTCCGTGTCACACTGACCTTCTCCATGCACGGGAGGAAAGGACAGAGAATGGTCTGATAGGCCGTCCAAAGCAAAGGGAAAGTTAAAGTGTCTCTCCTGCTGCTTATCTTTGCTCCTTCCACATGTCCTCAGCATTGTGCCGGTCTCCGGGACGCCTTTGAGCCCGTCTCAGAGGACATTCATCCCATGACCAGATTAATGGGCAGTTTCCACTTCCGTTTTAGCGCTATGTGCTACTGTTTGCTCCATGGGTATTTCTCTCCTATTCAAAATGTACTGAGAGTAGAGATTAAGCAGACGAGGGTAAATGATTCGTAGTGGTCTTCACTAAGAAAATACTGAGATGGGGAGGATCGATGACTCAGCAGTCAAAAGTACTGTCTGTTCTCCCAGAGGATCCAGGTTCAGTTCCCAATGCTCACATGATGCCTCACAACCTTCCGTAACCCCAGTTCCAAGAGAGCCGACGCCCTCTCCTGGGCTCTGTGGGTACTACACATACATGGATCATAGGCATGCAGACCAAACATCCCTAAACATAAAAAATACATTTAAAATAGAAAAGAAACTGCAGTTATATTTTATGTTTGTTTTCTGATGCTTAATGCCAGTCAGGGGAAGACATAGATTTTCCTAATCTGCTCTATAGGATTTTCCCTTGTATTTATGTACATGAATTTGGCCATTTGCTTTTTTTTGCATCTTTGATTCTGTTGATACATGCCCTAGCTTATGTCATCCATCTTATACGTCACTTAGTCTCTGGCCTGTTGGTCAGCATGTCTGCCTTTATATGGGGAACAATCACAGTTTGAAGTTTTCATGTGACGCTTGGGTAGGGCCTTGGACTTACTCCCACATGACACAGGAAGACCAACCCCCTGGAGAGACACCCCTACAGATTGTCGACTTCCTGACAGGATGCCAGCTATTGAGGCAGCCCATACCACTTAGTCAACATCTCTTAATGACTGACAGCTGCAGCAGCCAATGGTGTTAACCCTCACATTTCTCACTAACAAGTAAGTACTTCTGCGTCTGATTGGTTATCATTTGACCTGCTGGCATAGTTTTAGCCAGGCCTCTGTTTCCCACTCAGGCAAGAGCTTGCCAGAGTCCAGTTCCTTCAGCTGTGGGATTGAAGCTCTTAACGTCTTGGTGGGTCATGTCAGCTACTAGATGTCCCAGAGTCTCTTCTCATATCAACCTTACTCAGGTGTCTTCAGAATTCCAAGAAAAAGTTGTCGGCATGAACCTGTTTGGAGACCTTTGTACTACAGTTTAAACAAAGATTGGTCTGGCTTTTATTTTATGTGCAAGGGTGTTTTGCCTGAATAGGTGTAACCACAGTGCATGCCAGATATTCACAGAGGCCAGAAGACGACTTTATGCCCCATGAAACTGGAGTTGCAAACTGGAGTTGTGAATGGCCGTATAGGTGTTGGAGATCAAGTCCTCTGTAAAAGCAGCAAGTGCTCTTAACCACCAAACCATCTCTCCAGCCCCTAAATATCATACAATTTTAAGGTGATATGTAACATTCAGTCCCATGTGTCACACCATGGTTAAGAGCATAGCAGAGGTATAGCCCACAGTTAAGTGGTGGGGCTCACATCAAGATCTGATGGCCACTAGGGAAATCCCGGACTCTGTGATACAACAGAGTTCCCAATAGATGGAAGCAGAAACCATTTTATATGCATATAAGTTTATATCTTGTTGGCTTATTGTATGTTTCTAATTAACCGCATAGATTCTTCCTCCTTTTTCTCCTCTCTCCTCGTTGAATTCCCCTGCCCCCTTCCCTTGACACTGATAATCCTACTTGTTGGGACCAGTAAAGATGACAGAGCTAAAATCCATCATAGGAACATTTCAATATTGCCACATCAAATATGATGACATCATTGAGTATGATAATTGAATATTTTATCTCCCTTATATTTGTTTTGATATTAATAGCTAATGTACGTTTCAGATCATATACCCACAACCAAATCCAACCACCTATTTTTTCCCATTTTATCTTAAATTTGTAAGTAATTCCACATTCAATATTGAGTGTAGCCATATATGGCTGACTTCCTACTCTCTGGTTTTCTGAAGTCAGTTCTTCATTTGGTCTCTTGGGAGGAGCCTATAAGAGTCACAATGCCCAGGACAGTAGAGAATGAGACCATATCTTAAGTTTGCACCACACAGTCCATTTTCCATGGCTCACAGATTTTTCACTGGAATACAGTATTGTTCCCAAGGATGCTTGAATTATACTTCTCTCTATGCATATGGCACTTTTGCCTAGAAACATCAAACATCTGCACAAGTTTTTTTATTTTTGTCAATCTCATTTGAGTGTATCTTTGTGTTGACCATTCTGTATTGATATTATCAAGTACTGTATTATTAATCAGGGTTCTCCAGAGTCACAGAATGTATGGAATTAATGTAAAAATAACATATAGAAAACAATACATATATTTTATTACATTATATAATATTTATATTTGAAACATTATGATATATATGATATAAGATATACAATACATGATCTAGAGTCATAGAACTTATGGAATGAATATGTAATATTATATGCATAAAAATTGATATTATAATAAGTATAATATTATATATAATATATAATCACATATATAAAGGAAATGTATAGGCTGCAGTTCAACTAATCCAACAATGGTCAGCTGTGAATGGAAAGTCCAAGATTCTAGTAGTTGCTTAACCCCACAAGGCTGGGTGTCTCAGCCACTCTTCTGTATAAGCTGGAATCCTAAAGAAGTAGGCTCCAATGAAGGTACTGGCAAGTAATTGCAAGCAGGCAAAGAAAAACGAACTGTTCCTTTTTCTTTTGTCTTTGTGTAGACCTGCAGCAGAAGGTCTGGCCCAGATTAAAGGTGTGCCTCAAGATCTGGGTTAAAGGTTTGTGTCTTCGAGCCTCAAGATCTGGGTTACAGGTGTGCCCTCCCTTTCTGGACTGTAGTTCATTCCAAATGTAGTCAAGTTGACAAGAGAGAATAGCTATCAGGAGTACAATATCTGTTTTCACGTCTTAATTTCAGTTATTTTGAAAACCATATTAAAGGGAGGTTTCCTTGGCCCCATTCTTTATCTTTCCCTTGATTAATTTCCATGCTCTGGGAGTCCCACTGGTCATAGGCTGTGTCGCCTTGACAGAAGCTCTGTGTGTTTTCTTTATTTGTGAATCTAATTTGATCCCTTGATTGCATTCAAATGTTTCAACCATTTTTCTCCTTACAGTTCTATTGCTATTAGTGACTTTAATGTTAATTTGCTCTTACTCCTTCTAGTTTATTTTTACCTGTAAAAACATATGTTAATCTTTTATTTCTTTCTGGAGAGATCCTATAGGTAGGTTTCTGCTATGAATCATGTGGTAATTTCCTGTCAGATCATTCTTTGTGTCTTGTTTAGATGACTTGCATTAGTACTCTGAGTTTCCACCAATATTCTTTTCATGTGATTTTGCATATTTTTAATTGTAAATGAGTGTATTTTACACCAGAATAATTTTTCTTTTAATTAAAATCTTGCCTTTATTTTGTAGTTGATCATTTGTATGTGATTCCCACCTTGCTGCCTAACAGACACAGAGTGTTCTCCCTTCTGCTGCTTCTGTGAAGCCATGAAATCTCAGCGGCTCGCCTCAGGGTTCTGTAGTTTTTCTCTTTGACCTTGATAGTCTTCTCTGCTGTTTGTCTTACCTCAGTTCTGGGCAATTTTAAGTGAGCTCTCAGCAGCTTCCCCTCTGTGTGCACCCCTGAGGTGACCCCAGTGTGCTGGCTTGGAGAGCAGAGCCGGTGGCGTCCAGCCCTGGCACTCCTCCCATGAGGCTCAGCGAGCTGCGCCTTTGTCCGACTGGTGAGACATTTCTTTTCATTTCAATTTTACTAGGAAATGGAAGCTAATTTATAATGATGTCAGCCCGTGGAAAGGTGTAAAAGTATCAGCGGCTACTTCTGCCACTTTCCTGCAAAACTGTTTTATGCTTGACTCGTTTCCTACTCTCTCTCTTCTTATTTTTGTCTCTCTATCAATTTTCTTCATATTTCCTTGACTTTCCAAGTTGCGGTTCATTCTACATTTTTATAAAACTGATGATATTTTTCATTAATTTTACCTTCTCTTCCCCAATGCCTCTAAGCACAGAGCCTGCTTCTCTTCTTTTCAAACAGACTAGCTGCTTCCAAGAGGAAGGTTCTGTCTTTCCATCTGCCCCTGTAGATTCCCAGGTACTTATTTATGGTCATCCAATTATCTACCTCCATCATTTGTTTTATTATTCCTATCATTAGCACATCCTTACAGCACATATTCTTCTAAAGCACATGGGCATACATCGCATGCTCAAATTCATGCGCATGCTAGTGTGCATGTACTCGAACACACACATACACACACACACACACACACTCTCACACATGCAAAGAGACACGCACACATGTGCAAGGCACATGTACACACATACTCAAGAATGAGCACACACACACACACTCATGCACAAGTACACAACCACTCAGATATGCACACACATGCACATACACATATATACACACTCTCTAATGAGTACACACACACATGCACACACACACACTCACACATGCACACAGACATGCACACATGTTCACAGGCACATATACACACACACTCAAGAATGAGTACACATACACACTCATGCACAAGTACACAACCACTCAGATATGCACCCACATGCACATACACATATATACACACTCTCTAATGAGTGCACACACACACACACACACACACACACACACACACACACACACACTTGGAGTCATGGACCGCAAAATAATGTTTTGGCCAACGAGACTGCATAGAGAATGTGCCATGAAATCACAGGGGAAATCAGAGCTTGCTGGTTGATGTCACAACTGTGGCAAGGCTGTGACTCAGAACTTTATTCTGTATTTGAGGGAGGCTACAGTAAGCAAGGCTGCTTCGCAGCCAGTGTGTAAGAAACAGTTGTACACAGCTTGTAATGCCCGGCAACGCTTACTGACTGCTGCTGGCTTATGCATCCCCTGCACCATACCTATCACTGCTGTTTTAGCAAATAACCAGATGTATAAGTAGTCACTGCTAAGTAGCATGCAGCATTCACGGAAAGCACCCTCCCACATCTCCACTTTACCCTGTGGACCCCGTGCAGAAGCCATGCCAAGGGACTGATGGCCACAGCTGGGATTGTGTGAAGAACTCGTTGATGTTTCCACAGTGGCCAGGTCCCTCACTGACTCTGAATGAATGTGACTCACTGAACATGGTGGCACATGGTTTTTATTTTCTTCATGTCCTTTCTAACTTTCTATCAGTCCTTCACACCCTTTGCCTCTCGTTTTCTGCAATGCCTTCTCTGAAATATCCAACTCCTTAACACATCTCTTTCCCCAAACATTTACATGTGCTAGTGTTTCTGACCCTTTCCATAATAGGTTTAAATATTAATTCGAATAGTCCTTGTGATAGGAACTCATTGCTTCAAGACTTCATTAGTACTTTCTTTCATTAGGTGAGCTGTTGGGTTTCCATTTGGATAACGGCACAGCTGGTGCATGCTGGCAACATCGTCCACCTGGCCACGAGACAGTGGCCTTGGTTTCAGCCTTGCTCTGTGCAGAAAGCATGGGTGCTTCCAACATCTTTGAATTTTTATGTTGTGGACATGACCTATGATGCCAATGTAACATTTGTTTGTTTGTTTTTAAAAGAAACTTGAACTTTCTATCTAGAATCCTGGACTTTAAAATTGATGGGAGACCAAATTTGTTCTTGTCATTAATTCAGTGGACTTAGAAGAATCCATTAAATTTTTAAATGAAAATACTCACCCAACTTATGGGTTCCTCTCTCTGTTCCCTGTATCAGCACTGACTATCTTCATGTGTCTTTTCTTTCCCAAGAACTTCTATCTTACAACCTCGTGATAATCATCAATGTATATGTGTGCTCTTTCTCTGAAACTTTAGTTTCATGAGAGGTTTTAAGTCCTTACTGCAGATACTCAAAATAACCATCATTGGACTCCACTCTCTAATGAACTCTTTGCAGACAAGCTATGCATGCTTCCTTTTAATCCCATCATGTCTTTTTAATGCATTTTCATCCTATGTTTCTCTGTGTCTGTGTGTGTCGAATTGATTGGTTCTGTGATGGTTGGTTTTGTGTGCCAAGTTGTTTGGGTCACAGTGCCCAGCCAATGTTGCCAAATGGGCTGCTGGATAGTTCTCTGCCTTTGATTCTGGATGAAGTCAAGGTTTGAATTGGTAGACCCAGTGAAGCAGATTGCCTTCGGTCTCATTTGTGGGTCTCGTTCAGTCAATTAAAGGTCTGGATGGAGCCAAAACCTGAGTTCCTATGAGCAAGGGCCTCCTTCCAGGTCTCCAGCCTGCGAGTCTTGCCCAGGCCACAGCCTGGGATTGCCAGTCACTATTATATTTTGACTTAATTCCTCAATAACAAATCCTTCCCTAAATATTTACACATTCAACTGTTTCCATTTCTGTGATGGGCCCTGGCTAATAGTTTCTCCCAGCAGCTGTGTCTGTCCATTATGCTTGGGCTCACTTTTTCCTCTCTTGTATCCTCTTGCGTGGCTTTCCTTCTTCGTTGATGATTCGCTGGCCTCTTATATGTTTGGTAGACTACTAAGAGGTGGCATCTTGTACGAGATAAGGACGAAGGGCAGATTTTCATCTGTCTGGAAAGAATATATAGAAAGCCTCACATCTCCCCACCCTCTGTGCTCTCTCCTATCCTGGTCCCAGCCTAATTAGTCAGTTCAAGGGCAATAGTGTTTGGTCAGACCCAGGTGATTCCAGCCAGTTCCTTTTTACATCATTTGTGTGTTTCTTTGAATGACTTTGACAACAAGCCCTGTTTGCTCCATAAGCTATCTCAGTGCCAAGCCAGCAGGCAGAAGAGCACCCTTTCTCCATCGGGCAGAATGGGAAGGGTAGCTCTGTTCAAAGTGTAGGACCCTGAAGACATTGCTCACCTTTGACCTCAATTCCTGGTTATAATCAATTGTTTCCAAACTACATCTTTAATCTGTAACACAAATACGTTCTGGGTATCTATGACAATTTCTTTGATATTATTCAAAAGAGTCATAATTATAGACAATTGGAAATAAACTATTTAAGGAAAGTGATGACATTTATCCTCATTATATACCTTTGTTTCAATTTATAACAGACTTTATCATATTTATTAACTGATGCCAACAAAAACAATAAAAAAAAAGTGTGGCCAATTGCCTGATCTATCAGGAAGGAAATAATGCTTGAGGTTTGATGGACCACACCCTCCCCATCCCAACCAACTTGTTATCATTCATGTGTATCGTTATCAAAAAAGCATATTTAAACATACATACCATGAGCTGAGACCAAGCACTGTGGGGTAAGAAACAGACAGACTCAGAATTCTCACACCAACCTATTCGGAACTGTGGGTGTGCATTTCTGAGGAGACCCAAACATTCTTCCTTAAACCGTTTCAACTCACTCCCATTGATTTGCCTTGTTTTTGCTTTATAATGGCTTTAAGCCATTTGTGAAATGCCATCAAAGGCACCAATTTTGATCTAACTTACAAAAATGACCAGAACACATTTGAAGGAGAAACTGAAAGAGGCACTAAAGGTTAAGTACGGTATAGTTTGACTTCCTGAAGGCACCCAGACATGTTAATGAATAAGCAACCTGAATTTTTATAGACAAAGTCATATTTGACATACTAGCTTTCAGACCCTTCAGGTGAGGATGAACACTGAGATGGAGACCATTGTGCTCCTGGATTTATAAGCAAGTGGCTTAGGATCATAGTTTTGTGGGAACTGATCAGGAAATGCATCAACCTCCAAGGTAGAAAGAAGAACAAGAGAGGAAGACTTGGGAAGAAGAAGCCTGTCAATCGCATCCAAAGCTTCTGTGGGAAACCAAGGCTTGAAGGAAGCAGAGTAACTGAGTTGCTAAGGAAGCTAAAGGGAAGGGGGCCTAGAAACCGCAGCCCAGTCATCCAAATGTCGTGAATGGCCATGTTGAAGTCTAAGGAACATTTCCTTCTTAGGCTACCTGAATAGACCTTAGGGAAACTGCGTACGTGTGGCAGTACAGTATAACACAAAGACAGCTCGCCTGAGAAAACTCTGTTCTGAATCAGCGTTAAACCTTTCTAGGAACTGACCATGTTCCTGGTACCAGAGAAAAAGATATAATAGTCAGGGCTGAGTAAGGCTGTCAAAAGTATATGCGGATGAAGGTCATAGTGTCAGAATGTTTCCTGTTAGTAATCATGATGTGAGATATGGTGGGTTGTACAGGAAACAGCCTTTTATCACAGGACGGGTTTGCCTGAAAGAACTTCAATAGGGGATTCAGAATAAGTAAAATCTTCCCACTTTATGTTTCGAAAGCTTTAAATGACTATGCAAAGTGAGAATAAATCTATAACCACACATCCCCAATGTCCCCAGCACTTCTGGGGATGGACAGAGTAGAATATGGCTGGCCTGCCTGTTCATATTCTGTTCAGTCATCCAATCTGCCAAGATCATATTTTTCTCATTCTGGCATTTATAATGTTCTGTGATGGTGGGGCGTTGTGAAAACTTAAAATGGCACAGAGCAAGACCTCAATAGATTAAAACACTCACTTTCAGCCACGCTGTGAGTCTCAAGAGAAAGAGAGTTAATGAAAGGTGTCCCTGCCTCTCTTCTCCCTCCATAATGGTAAAGAAATAGTGATGGGCCTCCGGATACTGAAGCACGTTGATAATTAAATTAGAACCCCAGTTTGTTTGGTGGTTTTTCTTAAATTGTGAGTTATGCGTCACGTGTATGGGTGTTTGCTTGTGTGTTTGTAAAGCATGCCTGGTGCCCTGGAGAGGGTATCAGACCAACCTGGAACTGGAGTTACCATCAGTTGTGAGCTGCTATGTGGTTGCTGGGAATAGGACCCATGTCCTTTGCAGGAGCAGACCATGTTTTAACTGCTGAGCCATCTCCTTGTTGCCTATAAACACTAATTCTTGAGTTTTTTTATCCACCTACTGACTTTCCTTACTATCACAGGCATCAAAAACATCAAATGTTTTCTTTTTTTTAAAGATTTATTCATTTATTATATATAAGTACACTGTAGCTGTCCTCAGATACACCAAAAGAGGGCATCAGATCTCCTTACAGATGGTTGTGAGCCACCATGTGGTTGCTGGGGATTGAACTCAGGACCTCTGGAAGAGCAGTCCAGTGCTCTTAACCGCTGAGCCATCTCTCCAGCCCCCAAATGTTTTCTTTAGTTTGCAACTGGTCATGTGGAGAGAAAGGTGTTACAGTGAGACAAGAGGTAAACTGTGTGTCGTGTGTCGTGTGTGGTTGTAAATCAGGTCCTGCACCACCATCTCCCTTTCCCTTGATCCAGGTAAAGATCCTGGCAGTCTAGTGAGCCAGAGAACTAAGTCTAACTGTAATTTATAGACATTATAAGAACAAAGCGTTATCCAAGGAGGGAGACCCATCTCTGTCCAACAGAAGCCGGGTTTCAGTAAAAATTCGGACCTTTTTTTTCCCGCTAAAAGATAAAGGCACACTAGAAAAAAGCTTAAGTCATTTGACCTACAAAGTATTGTTTTTCACCTTCTTTATAGGATCTGAAGGAATTAAAATATGTATCTGGGAGGCTGGAGAGATGGCTCAATGGTTAAGAGCACTGACTGATCTTCCAGAGGTCCTGAATTCAATTCCCAGCAACCACATGGTGGCTCGCAACCATCTGTAGTGGGATCTGATGTCCTCTTCTGGTGTGTCTGAAGACAGAGACACTGCACTCATACGTAAAATAAATTAATCTTTAAAAAAATACATATCCGAAGGCTTATGTTTACTCAGTACTGTTGAGATTTTGTTTGCATTCTTAAATCCTATGCCTTGGTGTTCTTAAAAGTGAGATTTTTCATTTATTTGAAATAAAACATCTATCTTGCCTTTTCTATAATTCTGCAGTACATCACGAACTCATCTAACTTCCAGTTTGCTCTCTGCAAACATCTCCCTGAACAATCCTATCAGTGCTTCTCAACCTCTTAATACAGTTCTTCATGTTGTGGTAACGCCCATCTATAAAATTATTTTCATTGCTACTTCGTAACTGTGATTTTACTACTGTTATGAATCATAACGTAAATATCTATGTTTCCCAATGGTCTTAGGCAATCCCTGTGAAACAGGCGTTCATCGCCCAGGTGGATGGCGGACTCACAGACTGAGCCCCATTGGTCTCTATTATCTGAACTTGATTATTAACTGTATAAATAAGAACTCCGGAGGAACCACATTAGCTATGGTGACTTTTGTCACGAACTATATTCAAGGCTTATGTAAAGGAAAAGTTCTGAAAGTTTGCTGATGGTGAAATTGAATTGTCTTTAACTAATACTTCTTTCTAGATTTGAGAGCAGTATTTTAGATATGGAAATAAAGGCCAGATGTAGTCACACACATCTGCCTCACTCAGGAGGGGAAGGCAGGAGAATGAGGAATTCACAAATCCCCTCCGCTGAGTGAGTTTAAAGCCAGCTCTGGTGACATGAGACCCTGGTCTCAGACAAGAACAAAACAGGTAGAAACAGAGACAGTTTTATGTACCCCCTCTCTGCCCTGTTGTGGTGGCTGTGATTGCCGCGGACACCGGAAGTCCTGCTGTTGGGTGGAAATGTCTGCGGGACCGCTTACTTACTCATCTGTGGATTTTCCTTTTCCTGATGAGAAGAACTTTGCGCACCGTGTTTGTTCTCCGTGGCGTGATGACTAAGAGCACGGCGGAGTGCAGTTGGGATTGCTTTCTGCCCGGAGCTCCAGTTTCACATCTCATTTTCATGCGTCATTTACGCGATGGTTGGTGATTCCACAACGTCAGCACATCTCGCTAAGTTAACAAACAGGGAGCTGCAAGGGAGAGATGCATATTCTGTGGGATTTAGGCATGCTTGTTTCTGCCCATTGACGACATTTAAAATACAAGCCAACCGGGAAGAAAAAGCAGAGCTCAGGGTGGGCACTGGAAATCATGCAGGTCTCCACACAGAGATGCGTTCACCCAGCTCATTTGGAGGCAGCAAGGTGGTAGAGCCTAGCCTCAGTGTGTAAGCTCTCCAGTATTTGCTTTACCGTTGTGAGGAACGGCCCACTCACAGTGCAGCTATGCATGAGCATAATACAATTTCTATTTACAAAACAAACAAGCAAACAAACAAAAAAATCAATCTTCATTACCACCAAATCAATTTTATTATCAGTTAGATAACCCAAGGGATTAAAAAAATTCTAGTTTGGGGAGCATATGTTCCATTAATTCAAATTTGTACTGAACAACTGAGCGGAAGGCGTGGTGCTATAGCACATAGGGAGCGGCAGACGTCATTGCGTGTGTAAAAAGATCGCTCAGGACGCACCCGGGTCACGTGAAAAGAGTTTAGCTCCCGCTATAAACAGGGTTCAAGGTCTCTGGTGTTGGAAGAACAATGAATAAAACAGTTAAGGACCGGATTGTGTGGGGAGATGATGAGGATGTTCAGAGCCAAGTTCTAACTAACCAGTCTTTTAGGGCAGCTGGATTTGCACACATCCACCCTGAACCCGAATTAAACGTTGTGGGATCAACAGAGAACACCAAAGTGTACCTGGATGTGTTCATTTGGGTAGAAACAACAAAATACTGGCTACTGGGTAACTGGAACAAAGCATAAACGTCCTCAGGGTCAGTCTGGTCTTAAGAGTCCAGGGTCAGGGAAGCAAGCTCTGGGCCCCAGGATCGCATGCACTCCTTAGATGGCTGAGTCTGTCTCCTGAAGAAGGGAGCACCTTGTCCTTGCACAGCAGAGAAGACAGGAGATTTGGGGGTGAGGAATGGGGATGGGGGTTGGGGCGGACTCAGCTCCCCCTCAAACCACTTTACAGTGGTTTCTAATTTCGTTCAGGAATGCAGAACTTCTCTATTCCTCTATTTGATCGAGTCTCCCCCACCCCCACCCCACCCCCGACATCTTATATTCCCCCCCCCCGGGGGGGGGAACCTTTGCATGGTCTCAGAGGTAATTAACATATTCAATATAACAACAGCTAAGGGGACTGTCACTGCCTGTGGCTGCAGAATGTACTTCCAGGTGCTTCTCTCAGAGACCTTGTCCATGTGAGCAGCCTCAGTTTATTATATTATGCCATTCTTCCTTATGTTCTGTTGTTTTAGTTTACCTCATCAGAGAGCTCCGATCTTATCCTTGCCCCACCCTTCCTTCTGATTGTCTTTGCTTTTTTTTCCCAGAGTGTCTGGGTTGTCAGGTGATGGGAGGAAAAATGTAAGGCTATAGTAACTTACAAAGACTTAGAGTCCGACTGACACCACTAAATATCCATTTTTTAAAAAGTGGGTATGGTAGAAGACAGCATACAAAGTTGATACCTAAAGTAACCAATTTATATATATGATCAGTAAGTATAGATTAAACATTTAAGCTGCCATTTGTGAAAGCATCAAAAAGTGAACATAAACCAGCAATATAGTTACAGATATGTAGCTATAGATAGACTAGGAACAGATGTAGATATAGGTGAAATTGATGTGGATCTTACGTTGCAAGCAGCACATTTAATGGTCCATAATGAGTTGAACAAATGGAGAAGTATAAACCATTTGTACAGGGGGTCAGTAGACACTCAGTGTTTGTAAGATACAGTCTCAGCTTGCAGTTGCTATTACCACAAAATTCCTGATGCTGAGTGGTTTGTAAAGCGCAGGAGTTTCTTTCTAGCAGTTGCAAGGCCCAATCAGCACAAGATCAAGGCCCTAGTAGGTCTCTTGTCTATTCTGCAAGACAGCACTTGTAGGTGCATTCACAGGGCAGAGGGTGGAAGGGGGAAGGGGGCAATGTATAGTAGAGGCTGGGTGAGTGAACTAGTCAAGGCTGGTTCCCTCCAGCCCTTTATAGAGGTGCCAAGCCATGAACCACTTACCAAAAAGCCCTTTTAAAACTTACCACTTGTGAATCAACTCAACCCAGGTCCAAAACCCAGCAGTAGGTGAAGAATTGTATATATCAAGATGGCTTATTTTATGTTATGTCTCATCTACTTACGTAATCCTGATGCCATCTTTGTCATATATATTAAAACTCTACATGCATGCATAACAATATATAATGATTAGATTAAGTTGGTGTTCCCCATGTCAGACATACTGAAGGGTTTGCCTTAGCAAAATTCAGAGTCTCAGTAAAATTCGGAGTCTGAGGCAGTAGAGCTTGGAATAGTCTGGGACTCAATCTACTGCACAGTACCAAATAGTTTCTAGCCTCTAACCCAGGGCTACTCTTTGTGTAGTGTCTTAGGGTTTTACTGCTGTAAGCAGACACCATAACCAAGGCAAGTCTTATAGAGAACAACGTTTAATTGGGGCTCGCTTACAAGTTCAGAGCTTCAGTCCATTATCATTAAGGTGAGAGTATCTAGGCAGACATGGGATAGGCAGAGTTGGGAGTTCTGCATCTTCTTCTGAAGGCTGCTAGGAGAAGAGTGGCCTCCAGGCAGCTTAGGATGAGGATCTTAAAGCCCACACCCAGTGACACACCTATCCAACAGTGTCACACCTTCTTATAGTGCCACTCCCAGGGCCTAACATATACAAACCATCACATGTAGGTAAGGGATCATACATCCATGTGTGAATCAAAGTGGACCATGTTGATGGCTTAAAACAATTAATGATTAGTTGACATAAAGTGATATGGAAAGGGGGCTGGACTTCTGGCACATTGGAGATGTTTCCCGGGGTCCCCCTTAGCCCAGATCTTTCTGTGACCAGAGGCTGAGGCAGATGAGGGCTCATCCAGATAAAGACTCAGGATTTTCCAAGTCTTATAGATTTCTCTCATCCTTGTTGATGTCAACCAGATCTGAATTCTTCATGATTTCATTCATGAAAGGAATGTTGTAAAATGTTATACCCAAAACTTGCCCCCATTTCACAACACAATGGGCGTAAGATTTACTTCTATCTCTGAGTTACACACTCTGCTGAGTAGGAATTGAATCTGGAATGCCATGGCATCTCCTGGAACTGGCTGGTGCTTGCAGTTCAACCCCTTCCTGTGCCACAAGTTCCTCCCAGTGCCTCCTAAATTAACTCACTAACTTATCAGTAAGGAAGTTGTTTCCTCATCCCCATCCGTGCAGGAAGAAACCTTTAACATCAAGGCAGATTCTGTTTCTAATTTTCCTTGATCCGGTTAAGTGTAAAACAAGACCTATTTGCAGTTAGAGTAAAGCACCAGGGTAGAGTGGCCACGGTGATCATTCTTAACTTCCTGTTCATGTAGTATTAGAAAGACATCTTCTTTTTAGGAGGTATTTACAACGCAACGTGTCCTTTGATTTTTCTCCGGTTTACTACATTATAAATAAGGTGATTCAAGACAGTTCCTTTTCTGCTCACCTAATGCGGTGAGAGAGCATGGCTGCCTTCACCTTTGTTTCCTCTGCAACTTTCCCAGTGTTCATGGTGACTGTGGGTGTGAATACCACTGAATGAAAGGGAATACGCTCCCAGCACACTTGTTCTTAATGATTCCGTCACTCTGATCTTCCCCATGAGTTAAAGAACAACAACCAAAAGAAGTCTTTTAAAATGTATCTTCTCAGGCTATTTCAAGGGAGGTTGCACTGGAGTAAGATTAGATTTCGCTTATTGTAGTGAATGAACTAGTCCCTGTGTGTTGTAGAAGACACTCTCTGGGTTGGCCTGCCTACCTGTGTCCTGAGTATTTTTGGACACTCTTTATTGATGAGTTTGTGTTTCTACTTGTCTTATTCATGACTCAGTGAAAAAAAAAAATCCCACAAAAACGTAAAAGTCCACCTTCAATATTTTTGGTCTTTAGATAATAACTTAAGAAGTCTGGACAGTGCTAACACGAAAGAACCTGATGTGTTCACTGGAATGAAAGCATCAGGCTAAACGGTCTCCCTCCAAATCTGAGCCCAGGGGATTGATTAGAGCCGAGTTCTGGCCACTCCTTAACAAAGCTCACACTCCGGAGTGGATGCTTCCCTCTCAGTGAAGGGCCATACTGGTCAACACTGACTATGAGCCTCTAAGAGCAACCGAGGAGAAAGACTGTGCATGGCCCTTAAGTGGCACACTTCCTCTAAGAGACTCTTAATGAAACCCTTAGTGGGAGGTCACATCTTTTAAACTACAGAATGAAGAAGCTGCCGGTTAAATCACAGAATCTACCAAGTTCCCCCAGTTCTTCTGCCAACTAAGAGAATATGTCTGTTATGTGTTCCTTTCCTTTTCTTCCCTTCCCTTCCCTTCCCTTCCCTTCCCTTCCCTTCCCTTCCCTTCCCTTCCCTTCCCTTCCCTTCCCTTCCCTTTCCTTTCCTTTCCTTTCCTTTCCTTTCCTTTCCTTTCCTTTCAGTTGTGTGAAACAGAAGAAAGCTCTCCCATAGCAGCTTTACCTCTCCAAACAAACCAGACAGGAGACACTCAGCATCTCAGCTCAGTTCAGCACTTAGCCCAGGCACACTGAGATTAGCAGGGTCTGTAGGAGTTCTAAGCCAAGAACTGAAGGTGGGGCACTGTGTGGGCGCTTGCCTCATTTTTTCACCTGATATTTCTTTGGTAAATGCACTTCATTAACACTCAATTTCCTGGACTTTGCTGGAGACAAGAAGAATAAAATACTGTATTCTTTTTGTTAAAGGATTTTTAAAAAAAGGTTTATTTATTTCTTTTATGTACATGAGCACACTGTCTTCAGACACACCAGAAGAGGGCACTGAATCCCATTACTGTGAACCACCATGTTGTTGGTGGGAATTGAACTCAGGACCTGTGGAAGAGCAGTCAGTGCCTTTAACCTCTGAGCCATGTCTCTACCCACCGAATACTTTATTACAATCATGAATCAGGCCATGGCTTAGCAAAAATTCAATACTTCATGGAAAGCTTCTATTTCTATCCCTCTTTTACATGTATGTGTGAGTATGTGTGTGTGCATGTGCACACATGTGCCGGTGTGTATATGCATGTGTAGGTGTAACGAATGGGTATGCACATGAATGTACAGGCCATGTCCAGGTGTGCATGTGTAGATCTTCAGGTGCTGAGTGTGCAGGTGTAAGTGTGCAGGTGCTGAGTGTGCAGGTGTGGGTGTGCAGGTGCTGAGTGTGCAGGTGTGGGTGTGCAGGTGTGGGTGTGCAGGTGTGGGTGTGCAGGTGCTGAGTGTGCAGGTGTAAGTGTGCAGGTGCTGTGTGTGCAGGTGCTATGTGATGTGTGAAGTCCGGAGGTTAATCTTGGGTGTCTCTCAGTGGATACCTTTCTTTGATGCTCATATCCCCTTCATTTCCCATATGACCTGTCACTGAACCCCAACCCTCACTGGTTAGATTGGCTAGCCAGTGAACTGAGGACATCTGCTTACCTTTGGCTCTCTAGTGGTGACATGGCAGATGTGTGCCCTCACCATTGTCTCATCTGTAATCATAAAGATCTGAACTCTTGCTCCCAGGTTTGCACCAATGACTCATCACCAACTGAGCTGTCTCCTCAGCTTCATCTTTTAAAAACCATATCCACTCTATCTTTACTGCAAGAGCTTGATATAATGTGTCTCCCCACCGATGCTCTGTGTATGAAGTCTGTGCATTCTGATAAAAGGAAACTCCTAAATTCTACTCTATGAGGGGTGTCCTCCTAGGAATCAGCAGGGGCTTACACTGCTATATAAATCACATTTCATAGTTCCCCAAAGTCATCTTCTTCTCCTGTTTTACAAATTAAACACTTAAATGTCTTTTCATAAACTCGCATGGTTTCATCGTGGCTGTATCCCAAATGGATTCTGATTTTTTAAATCTTCATGTTAAAGTATATAATGCCCATCACTGGGAGTACCAGCATTTTCAGGAAAATCTTTACAAGCTTCTTTTTAACCTCCATAGTCCCATGGCATTTCATCTCCACTGCGCTCTCTCTCTCTCTCTCTCTCTCTCTCTCTCTCTCTCTCTCTCTCTCCCTCTCTCTCTCTCTCTCTGTCTCTGTGTGTGTGTGTGTGTGTGTGTGTGTGAGTGTGTGGTGTATGTGTGTGTGGTGTGTGTCTGTGTATGTCTGTGTATGTCAAAATTAGTGATCACAGGAGAAAGACTTAATTTTCTGCAGACATCACCTTCCTTAATATGTACTGTGTTTCTGAGATTAATTTACTGAGTCGGTTAACTAATTCATTCATTGAAACCTGCAGACCTATGTTTATGTCACAGACTGAAGGGTCACTAAACTTAGTGACAAGAAGTCCCAATCATGGTGAACACAGACACATTGGTTCACAAGGTGATTAATCGCTGAAGGCTGATCGCTGTCGTCATTTACAGATTTGAAGCTCATTCCTAGGTGAAGGCTAACTGTATTCTCTTGTGCTAAGAGATTCTCTTGTGCTAAGTGTGATTTAATGGTGGTGTGGTCTCAATGGTTTCACAGTTTTGTGTTCTTGCCATATTTTCTGGTGGCTCAATAACCAAAGCCGGGATTCTCTCTGACAGGGAAAGAACTTTGAGCATGTATCATGGCCTGCTGAAGTTGGACTT
Organism: Rattus norvegicus; assembly: GCF_021556685.1. NCBI lineage: Eukaryota > Metazoa > Chordata > Mammalia > Rodentia > Muridae > Rattus > Rattus norvegicus. The sequence continues at coordinate 53,594,737 of NC_141534.1, read as the reverse complement.
ATTTTTAAAATTTTACTCTCAAATGCAGCATGTTTTCCATAAATGTCATTTGCATACTGCTTTGACCCCTTGGCCCTGTATTGTTGAGATGTTAAGGACTTTGTGACTCCTGAGGTATAATTCAAGCAGAAAGTCTCACCTGAGTGAACAGCTACTGTGTGCTGTCCAGGCACTTAAACAGACTTCTTCACATAGAGGCAAACTAGATCAGACCCAACATAATAAAGACATACTAAGGGTGTTTCCTAAATGTATTTGGGTAGTAACTTTGCCATAGAACTACTAAAGCTTGACGCCTGCTCAGTGTGATGGGAAACAACCATGGATTAAATGTTTTACACCGTTACCTTGTCGTGTGTCCTGCCTACCAAGTTGCTTTACCTGCTTAGAACTGAAGAACTATAGGATTTATGACAGGACAGCAGCTATCTGCGGGCACATCTCAGTGCCAGTAAGACGACGATGGCACCTTTCCATTAAATCAGGAGGCTTGGGAAAAGAATCTGCTACAGAATTTCTTTTTCTCTAGAGTTAGTGAGGCACAGTGGTTTGCCCTTTTCTTTGAAAGATAAATGTGCAGAACCCACAAGCCCACCTAATCAGTCAGAGGCTTGGCTCCTCTCTCCTCCTACAGCGCCAGCGAGGAGTCACAGGCAAGCATCCTACCACTTGCTCTTCTGAGTTTAAATGGTAGCGTGAGAAGCAGCAGACTGGTGCTGCTTCCGGCTCTGCTGTCTTCCCTGCATCACGGTAATGAAGTTAGCATCCGTGTTTCAGGAAAATGGATGATGACACCTGCTATTGATCCCTGGACAGGCTGAGAACAATATTATAATAATCCATACCAGTCGGCTTGACCTTTCACTGAATTGGCCTTTACCTTGAGTGGGAGGAAAACGGGAGCCTAAAGGAAAGGCGCTCAGATGAGTGAAAGATAGCTGGACTTTATTATTATTTATCGCTAAAGCTCGGTGATCCATCAAGCCGTTAATCTAGTTACAGATTTGGAAAGCAAGAAAGGCAGGCCACGAGGGCGCTTCCTCAGCGTTCTCGGTGATGTGCTTTGAGCATTTTCAAGGTCTTTAGATGGAAATGGACCTTAACGGTAATAGAAGAGGCTCCAAGTGCCCATCAAAGGCAAACATCCCCTCAAAAAGGTATTTGGGGGTCTTTCTACTTCAGATCAATTCCTGCTGTCTGTATACTGTACCTTTATTATAGGTCACGTTTTATAATCACAGATCTTAGATCTGGGAGGACACTCAGTATTAAATGATGACTAGAACCAAGAGGCTTATTACAGCAACATCTGTCCTCTCGACTAGATTATAGTTCCTGGCTATTAAACCCGGTTCCTCCAGCCAACTCTGCTGGTGATCTACTATTCACATTTCAGAATATTAGCAATAGGATTGTACAAACAAGAAAGCAGAGCTGTAGTGAAAGTGAACCACACAAAATGAAAATCATAGCTCTATGAGGGAGAGAGGCTGAGGAGAGCGGGTAGGGCAGGCACAGAAAACGGAACGCGGTAAAGGAGAGGAATGCCCGTTCTGAACAAGTCCTGGGTAGTCTTCAGTGCAGGGTCAGGCTTACCCTGTTGGGTGCTTTCTGTGCTGGGATCTAATCACCACACCTGCACACATCGGGAAGTAAATGATTATTTACGTGTTAGAGTTGAGGGAGGCTTAGGTGTGGACACAGCACAGTAACACAGGAGTAATGCAGTCTCCCATTTGTTTCACATCATAGGAACTGACGTCAGCAGAGCGGGGCGTCAGTATCCTGGCCTGTTAGTCACGTACCGTGTGATGTGGGTTCTCATTTAAATCTTTCTGCCCCATTTGCAAAGAAGACAGCACTAGTGTCTCCTAGAGAAGGAACTATTGGCCAAAGCATTGCTATGAAAATTTTCATGACTATGTTCATTAAGGAAGAACAGGAGGAAGGATTGCGGGCCCTGAAGGGGATAGGAACTCCACAGGAAGACCAACAGAGTCAACTAACCTGGACCCTTGGGGCTCTCAGAGTCTGAACCACCATCTGAAGAGCACATACAGGCTGAATATGAGGCCTCCCTGCACTTATGTAGTAGATGTGCAACTCGGTCTTCATGTGGGTCCTGAACAACTGGAGTGGGGCCCCAAAAGCTGTTTCGGAGCTGTTGTCTGTATGTGGGTATGTTCTTCTAGCTGGGCTGCCTTGTCTTTTCCTAAGTGGGAGAGGATGTGCCTAGCCTCACAGACCTGATGCATCAGTGTCGGGGGACATCACGGGGGGGGAGTCTACCCACTCAAAGGAGAAAAGGAGTGGGATGGGGGAAGATCTGTGGGAGGGAGTGACTAGAAGTGGGGGCAGTGAGCCGGATGTAAGGTGAGTACGTTAAAATAAAAGGAACTAGATACTAGACCAATAGCATGATTCAGAAAAGAAAAGAAAGCAAATTGCGGCTTTAAAAAATGAAAATATTTCACTTATAACCATATTGCTAAGAATATGAGAAGCATTGATAGCAATAATTGCTAAGAGTTTGCCCAATAGCTTATAGTGAGACAATGCAAAGAATATCTCAGTAACATAACACTGTGATACCGTTGAAGTGAAACAATTTAAATGGATGCCTCACTTAAAAACCTGAGAATATTGATCAGTAGTACCCTAAAACCTGTTCAGGTATCACCAGGTACTTCAGAAAAGCAGCTCAACATTACATTGATATTCTGCCTTAAATTGACTGGAACGGCTGTGTTGAAAATGGCAGACATCATGCTGACCAGCATAAAGAGGATCTGGAACTCTGCTCAAAATTCTAGATGGAATATAAAAGGTTGTGGGTGCTTTGAAAAACAATGTGGCCATTTCTTAAAGTTAAACAGAGGACTGGAAAGAGGGCTTACAGGTTAAGAGCGCTTGCTGCTCTTACAGAGAACCAGAATTCATTCCCAGTACCCAGAGAGGGTTGCTTACAACCATCAGTAACTCTAGAGGATCCAATGTTCCCCTGTGTTCTCCACAGGTAGCAATATTTTAGTGTACATATATGCACACACACATGCGCACGCACATACACATAACATTGTTATATGTAAATCATCTGAAAGTCCTAAACAATGCTGTTTCTTTGAATGTGGGAAAAAATGAGAAATGTTACATAGGATGATGGTGGTGTCTTTTCTAGTAACTCAGAGCTGAAACCATGTATGTGCCCATTAATCAATGGAAGGAAGATACGATTTGGCATATCCACTGGAGGATGTCAAAAAAGGAAGGACTATTGTTGACACACACTGCAGAATGCTCTGGGTCACCCTTCAAGCATGACACATGCTAGAAGTCAAGAGGCAAAGAACACATACTATGTGAGATGTATAGAAAATTTATATAAAAATACTGACATAGAAAGGTTCCTGGTTGGCTTGACTTGTATACACAGCAGACATTAACTGAAAAGTTGAGGGTGTGCTTAAGTAGGATATGAATGTTCTAGAACTGAATTGTGGAGCTGTATGTAGGACTACATATTTTTTTTAGTATAGAATAGAATTTATTTAGGGCATGGAGAGAGGGGTTAAGAGGGTAAGAGGCAGAGAAAGGCAGATAGAAAGAGACAGAGAGGCAGAGAGGGAGACAGAGAGAGAGAGAGAGAGAGAGACAGAGAAACACACACACAGAGAGAGAAAGAGAGAGAGAGAGAGAGAGAGAGAGAGAGAGAGAGAGAGGTAGAGAACTAGAGGCTGGCCTTGAGCACATGGAGAGAAAGAGAGTAGGGGCAAGAAGGCAAGAGCAAGAGAGGAGCAAGAGAGCCAGACTTCATAATTTTACTAAAACTTTTTACTCTTTAAGAGAGGCAGACTTGGCTGTGTGAACATTACCTCTCAATAGAGCTCTTTAAATACACATAATGACAAACAGTAAGACGTACTGAAAATCAGCTTTTATTACCTAGAAATGTCTACTGTATTTCTGAAAATGGGCATTTTAAAAGTCTGATTCATAATTCCCCAAATACTACTTATGAAGATTAAAAATTAAGATATCACATTCCTATCAAAACTTTCATGTTAGATACTAGTGATTATTATAAACTTCATATTATTATTATTTGATATGAGTATGCATATGTGCTTATAGTTACTTTAGGGTTTAACTATATTCAAATCTCTTTTTATTCATCTTATTAAGGTATATTTTTGTGACTGAGGCTTACACTCAAGGTCTTGAATATTCTAGAAAGCCTCTGAGTAACATTCTCATCTCTAAAACTAATTTTTATTATCACTCAAATAGAGTTCAAAGAATTATCTTTTGCTCATCTACATAAAACATCACAGTTGTGTTTTTACTTTGGCATGATTTTTGATAAAGTGCATACTCCCTGAATATTTTTTTATTTTTGTTATGAAATATGGAACTGAAACAGAAAAGGTTAAAAATATTAAAGATTTTAGTCTTAATAATGGCAAGATGAATGTCCCACTTTCTAATAGTAAATTAAATTTAGAAAACCATGATGCATGTCTGTTATGGCAGCATTTGACAGACAGTTCAGAAATCCACTGCTAGACAGTGAGCCTGAAGCTAGCCTGGGCCACCTGCAATCCTATTTTTAAAACGTCTAGGCAAATATTAGTCATTTCTCAACTTCTTCATTGTCATTTGTCCATCTCAGTAATGCGAATCAACTATTGTCAGTTACCTATTTCCGCCACAGAAGAATACATTTTCCCACCGTTTCCTAAGGGTGACCACAGGGCACCTCAGGGCACAGATAACACATCTGTGTTGAGGGTGACCATCTTTCAACAGGACTCAATAAATCCATCCACATCTGATTCTCCACCATCATTTTACATAGTTGTCTTGTGTAAGGTTGGCTGGGGCTGACACTGACACCCCTGTGCACACACTGTACCAAGGCACACTCTGACTGGGGCTGACATTGACAACATACTGATGCACACTCTGAAGGCTCATTTACCCACTATTACTTCCCACAGCCCTGTAGTTTTCCCTCTGGCTATGAGTGCTTTGCCAACACAACTCGACCAGAAGTTAAGAGGGAGGCTCTGTGGTCAGTTTCCTATCCCCTGTTCACACACTAACCATCAGCTCTATGTGAATAACATTGTAATAGTCACAAAGACCGGGGCCTGATGAATTGGATGCCTGTCCTCTGAGAGGTCGGAAGGGGTCAGGGACTCTCTAAGTACTGTACTTTCTTATCTCTCATAAGACATATACTCTCATAAGGTCATATACTTCTGTTGATACAAGATTGTTAGCCTGGATCATTTCCCAAGTATCATATAATCCTTTTCTTTCCAGTCTCTGATAAATTTTATAATTAATAAGAAAGCACATGTACATATATATGCACTTATAGTTGCATGCTAACATATATCTGTCAGTCTTTTCCATACATCATGGGTTTAAAGTAAAGTCCATCCCCGCCGGGACCAGCAATTCTTCCTCCTATTCTTCCGTAAGAGTCCCAGAGTCATCACTGTGTGCCTGCCACTGTTCAGAAGGACTCTGCCTTGCCAGCTAAGGCTTGGTTACCAGAGGTCTTCAGTCTGTTACTGGTGTTCTCCTCTTCTAATCAGCTCTTGTAAGCAAAGACGATGAACTGGCAGCTCTCGGGCAGTTCCTCTTTCAGAAGCAAGGCATCCTTCTAACCCTCTGGCCTGTCCATCTGGAGCAAGGAGCTGCCTGAAGAGCTCTGTGTTCTGCGCATCCTTTTGTCTGTCGGTCTGCCTGTCTGCTCACCCTTAAGGCACAGGTGGAGAAATGTGTCTGGCACTTGGTTTTCATGTGTTGTTTTCCAGTGTCAAATTATACCTGCAATATGACTAGCTTGGACAGTAAAGTGGTTTTTTTTTTTCTTTCTCTATCATTTTCTCTTGGCTTTAAAATGAAAGAATTGCAGAAGGGATTTTGTACAATTTCTTTTTATATTCCTTTTCCTCTCCATATAGGGCATTTTCAATGAAAACTCTGTGAAATCTTTGTGGATTTAGATCCTGAAATATTAGCTTATGATCATTTTTTTCTAAAATTTTATCTTCTGTGTTGAATATACGATCCATTTGAGGTTTTGTTTTTTATAATGTGTGACCTCAATATTTTTCTACACTATTGCTTTCTTTACGCTGTGTGGATGTCGGGTGGCACAAGAACCATCGTTTTTTCTTTTCCACTTGCTTTTATCTCTGCCACAGTCAGGCAGGTCACAGAGTCTACTTCTGAGTTCTCTATGTGGCTTCACCGGCCCGTGTGAGTTTCAGTGTTTTTCTGTTTTGTCTGCACACTCTCAATTTAGCTGTGTGATAAGCAATTTATCCTTTTGTCCTTTTTCAAAAATTACTTTAGGTGTTCTAGATCCTTTTATTCCCCATCTAAGTTTTAAATTGTCTGTGCCTGTAACTATAAATGTTTTTGAAGAGCTAAATGTTAACTATTGAGCTTGAATATCAATTTTAGTAAAATTGACAGCCCTTTATGATTTTCTAACCCATGAGCATGGTATGTCATTTGGTATGCGTTTGGTTCCATTTTTACTAGCATGGTACACTTTTCTCAAATGTTCTGCATATGCTTCTCAGAGGTTTGTTCCGTACTAGAACTATAATACTTTGAGTCATACTAAATGTCATCATCTTGTTTTTAATCTCAGTGTGAACATGTCTATAGAAAGGTTTTTTAATTTCAGTATGAATTTGTCTGTTGAAAGTAGACCAAAGTACAGGTTACTCCAGAGGCGTGTAGTGATCCTAAAATGTTGCTAAATTTCCTTACCAGACATAGGACTTTTTCTATAGAGTTCAGACTGTCTAAACAGTCAGATCATCTGCAAATAATCTCTTCAGGCTGCCTACTTTCTCATCTCATACCCTCACTTTATGCACAATCTATAAATTCTAACCACACTGCACTGCATGATCAGAGCACGCACTTAAGAATTGTTCTGCACATTATGAGGAAAGCATTCGAGTTACACCAGTAGATATGATCTTGGCTGTTAGATGTTTCGTGTATATTTTATAAGTTGGCATTTTTTTTCTTTCTTCCTGCTTCAGAGTTTTCCCACTGTGAATCTGCTGCGTTCTCTATGATGATTTTTGTGCTATCAGTTATTATGTTCGTGTTACATTTCTGGTTTAGTCTACTCTGAGGAGTAACTGATTGAATTTTAAATACCTTACCAGTCTTCGATCCCTGAAATAAACTTTCCTTGTTCATAGCTCATTATTCTTTTGTATATTATAGAGTTCTATTGTTGTTATTTCACTGGTGATTCTTGTCTGTATTTGTGGAAGGTGTTCATCTGTGATTTTTTTCACCATCTTAGAGTTTAATCAGGATGACGTTAGCCTGTGGAGTTCTCGGTGTCCCTCTTCTCATGTCTGAAAGAGGCTGTGCAGACCCGTGTTGTCTGGGACTATGACATTTGGTAGGATATTCCCACAAAACATCCAGGACTGGAAGAATATTTTCTTGGAAGTATTAACAAAGATAACCTAGTCTCCTCAATGGCCATGGGGAGGACTCTGTCTACTTCATGCTGATGTGAGTTATGTTTTAAAATGCTAGGGAAATTTATCTAAGTCGTAGTGCACCAATGCCTTGAAGCTCCTCTTTTGGCCTTTGTTGGTTGGACTCTGATGAAGCCATGAGTTATTCTGTCATTTATCTGGAGTAAAGACGTTGGGATTTCAAAACTTTCTGCTTTTCTTAGCTGGCTCTCTCCTTGTTTCTGTTTGTTTTATTTTTAGCATCTAAAATATAAAAGTCTCCCAGGGCTTGTTCTACACATAAATGTTCTGAGTTTCTGACTCTTTATCGCCAACTCTGGGGTTTATGTGAAGCAAAAAATAATCTATGAAACTCTTGACTGAACTTGTTTTGGATCCCTGAAAATCTGTCTTTATCTTTCCACCTTCCTGGAATTTTCATGTTTTTGTAAGAGCCAAAGTTAACCCATAAGTCCCACTTGCCAAAGGACAAGTGGAATGCTGGGAGCTGTAGTCTTGGGAAATAACAAGTCACATGTTATCACCCTAAATAAATTTGTTTGACATGTCTATACAGGATGTGCTTTATCACAAGTGGGTGGGAATTACATAGGCAGGAAGTAGATTGTATGCTTGCCCCTGATTGGACCTTATGGAAAAATGTAGTGAATAGTGGGTTTTGCCTTTTTAAGCCCCTGTAAAACATGACTCATAGGCATTCCCTGGGAGCCCAAAGGTGGTCCTGGCAAGAGTCCATCTTCTTGTCCAGTGTAAAGATTGCTTCAAATTTGGCTCAAAATTGTGGAACTGGTTTTTCTCTCAAGAATCTCAGGATTAATATTTTTCCACGGTGAAGTTTCTATTCCATTTCTCAGAAGCTGAATTTCCTATTTTGAACTCATAATGGTCTAATATCACTTCCTTAATCATTTTTGTGAGGCACCTATATGGCGCTTGAGGAATTCTTCTTTCGAATGGCTTGGAGCTATTGGTATTGACAGAGAATCTGTTTAGTCTCAGGATCGTTCTTCAGTAAGAAACCGGGTGTTAGATGGATCGAAGTTGTCTGTCAGTATATTGTTAAATATTCTTACATAAGCATTTGTTTTTAAATTTTGTGTAAAGTGTATATGTGTGCACTTGTGTGGATATATGTGCCTATGTGCACATGCAGTATCCAGAATAAAGCATTGGGCATTTTGTCCACTATTCTCCTCCTCGGTCTCTTGAGACAGGGCCTCTCACTGAACGTGGGTTAGCCATGTTTTGGATGGACTAGCAGCTGCAAACCCCAGCAGTTCTTTCCCTATTCTCTGCCTTGTCAGCCACTGAGATTATAGATGTGGGGCTAGGTTTTTACCTGGGTGCTGGAGAGATCTGATCCCAGGCCCTCATGGTTGCCTAGAAAGTGCTTTGTCTTACAGAGCTGTTTTCCAGCTCCTGTGTACAACCTCTACTACTCATGAAGATAGTATTCTAAAAGCTATATAATCTTGGTGGATGCAATGCTAATGACAAATGAAGTCATGAAAAATGTCCATAAACCAAGTAACAGAAAGCATGGCGCTTGGTTTAATAAATATTTGTCCTGATTATACTTTTTATTATTTCTTGGTAAACCTTTATTGCATATGTCCTTTCATAATATATTACCCAATTTTATCCACATGTGACTGTGTGTATCTACCTGTGCATGCATGTGAATCTGTGCATGTGTGAATACATGTGTGTCCATGTATGAATGTAAATTTTACCACCTTTCAGAACAGAAATTATACGCAGAGCCAACATTACTGCTCTCTGCAAATGCAAAATTGAAAACTCAAAGCTATCATTGTTTATTGTTATTTTTGTCTTTTATAATAATGACTAATACTGCCAGGGTTCTGTTTTATTTTTAAACCACGGAACACACAAAAATAGATTCTACGCAGTTGCAAAGGTTCAAATGAATATATTTCACAGTAGGAAATAAGTAGCTTTTGTGAATTCTGACAATAAAACTGGCATTAGTTTACATAAAGCTAGGCCAAAATCAGAGAAGAATATATCTAGGAAAAAAAGTCACCTTCCTTTGTAGCCTTCAATTTCAGTCTGTAATTTAAGGGCAATTCCAGCCAACACAGTAGTAAGTCAGACAGGGACAAGGTACAAAGACCAGAGGAATATTTTACATTGCTGATCTCAAACTGCTGAAGAAGGTTGAATCAAAAGAAAGATCTAAGATGGGTGGGGGCATTGCTACATATATCCAAACTCTAATAGAAAAATGTTGTGGGGAGATCAAGATAGAAGGAAATGAAGTTCTGTTATGATATCGAAGCTTCCAAGTGATTAGGAAAAGTTAAACATGAATTAACAGGAAAAGACAAATGTCTCTCCCCTCATGCTACTGTGGAGTCAAGATTTCAAAGCCTCTCAGAGATGACATCAATTGTACTGTCTCAGGGCTCAGTCCTGTCCTATTTATTAACTGATAACAGAAGGCAGCATCTTCTTCGGTTTATGCCCAGTTTCCTAGCTGGTCATGGGGTTCTGTCAATCACTCTGCCATAGCCTCCTAGTCTGTGATACTTGCAGGCTTTGTTCTCGATATCACCCACACATTGTACATCAGGGAACCCTCCCTAAATGCATACTCCCTTTGAACTTGACATATGAAATACACACACTGACTTTTCTTTTTATTTTACTGACTGAATCAGGGATAGATGGAGTTTGGGTCATATATTTTACTTTGCACAGCCAACAACCGTTCCATACAGAATCCAGATGTGTGCATACATAATGAGGAAGCACACCTGTGTTGCCTCCCCCGCCGCGTAGACTCAAAATGGGATCGCCATGATCGCTTCACAGGGGCCTCATGGAGTGAAGCTCTTTCTAACACATCCTAACATTAAAGACTTTACAATGTGTAAAATACTGAATAAGGACGAGGATGAAGTTGGAGAGAGTGGTGAATTGGGTTATCTGTGTTGTTTGCACCAATGGAGGAGGCATATTTACGAGCAAAGCGCTTTCTAATCACAGTGCTGTCTGTCCTCCCAGCTGCTGGCTACTTCCTGCGGAAACCTCAGGAGTTACATAGAAAAAGTAATCACAGTCCCTGCTCTGGCAAAGAGTGGCCTGTCACTGTGTCAACCAGCTGCTCTTGATATTTATTGCCATAGTTCTCGGGCTTGGCAGCCCTGTAAATTTCTGTGGTTAAATTACAATCTTACTCTCTGACACGGCTACATTTTCTTTCCCCACTCAAATATCCAATATTACTGCTTCCATTTCACTATTATCTCCTATGGCCTCACCCTCCCTCCCTCTCTCCTTCTCACCCTCCCTCCCTCTCTCCTCCTCTCCCTCCCTCCTTCCCTCCTTCCTTCCCTGCTTCCTTTCCTTCTTCTCTTTTTCCCTTCCCCTCCCTCCCTCCCTCACCTCTTTCTCTGCAAATAAAAGCTACAGGAAAAAAAATCTCAGCCCAACAAGGTGCCTCCTGAGCTGCTCCCTAAGTCTTCCTAAAATGGATGAGTGGCTCCTGGGCATTCAAATCCCACCCGTCTTGCTAGGGGCATCCTTCTTGCCTCCCCTGGGGTTCTGTTTTTGTACTTACCTCTTTCCCTTCGGAGTCCTTACTTTGTCCCTACATGAGATCACATTCAATAAGCACGTCCTTCTGAGTGAAACAAACACGTAACTAGGTCGGCCTTCGCTCCTCTCATAGACTGCTTGCTCTCTGGTGCCTGCTCCTTCCTGGGAGGTCTCCTCTCATCTCTTGCTTCTTCCTATTCTCTTTCTTCTGCTTCAGCTTGTGAGCTCGGCTGTTCCATTAATATCCTCCTGTCAAGTACACCAACACCCTCCATCCTTCTACATCCAGCAGTGAATTCGGTGAAGACGCTCAGCGACACTCCCTGTTCTCCAATATTTCATTCATAGGACCTGGTTTTTCTTCTCTCTCCCCTTTCTCTTTCTGGAATCTCAGCGGTGATGTGTCTAGTTTTAAAGCCATTCTGTGTAACAATTCACTGCCTAGTGACTGTCTGGTTTACATTTCTTTCCTCCTTGGTTACTGCCACATCCAAAACTTGACCTATGCTGCTGTTCATGATCCAACACACATCCAAGCAAGCATGCTCAAATCAATCAATCAATCAATCAATCAATCAATCACTGTAATGTTCTCTATATCATGCTCTGATTTTATAATCTCTATAATGTCACTAATAACATACCAGACTGCTGAGGTCCAAACCTCAGAAGTCAGACTCATGAGATGTGAGTCAAGTGTTATCAACTCTTCCTGGATGTTTCTAGAGTCAAGTCCCGTGCCATCATCCTAATGACTCTACTAGTGCTGACCACACAAACTGGCCACTCAGCTCCTCTTCCCTGTGGAATGCAGAGTGATATTCTCAGATATCAATCCCCAGCCAAAAGCAGTACAAATGTCCCAGTACAGTAGCACATAAAACCCAACCCCAGTTTCTCCCATGACCTGCTCATGTTCCTGTCCATCATATCCACATCTAATAACGTCTGTGTGAGCACATGTCCCATGTTAGGGCTTTAGCATGACAGTTCCTTTTGCTTGAGTCTCTTCCTGCTCTTTATAAACATTTTCATTGTCTCCAGTTTATTTGTGCTCTGAGCCAATGCATAGTGATGTGTGGTTTCAGTTAAGATATTCCCACATATACACTTACTACCAGGCTTCACAGCTCTTAGCCTCTGTTTCTACCTGAACTTGGTATAATGATTTGTTTAATCTATTTCCAGCCTGAGATGAGACTCTCCTATTCATCACGTCAGTGGTCTGGTTGTCATTTCTCCCCTCTGCCACAAGTGCCCCCTTCAGTGATTGTAAGGACTCATTGTCCTCCCTCAGTATATAGTCCTCATTCTCCTAGCTTTCTTGATTCATTGGCTCCTGATTCAAAGGCTGACTCATCCCATGTGTCCTGCAGACCTGGAGAGGAAATTTCTGAAAGTTTAAGGTTCTGTACTGGAAGGAGGTCTGTCCAATCAATAGACTTGTTTAATCTCCCGAACATCAGACATTCTTTCCACACAGACATAATATGTAGCAGTCTCACTGAAACAACAGAGCAGAGAATCTGATACATTCATTGGAGGTAATTTAGAGATGGAGAAAGGCAAAGAAATGTCAGAGATCAGACTGTTCCTGAAGATTGAGAGAAGAGGCATTTAAAAAATATAAATGGAAATTAATTTCAAATGCCATAAACAAGAAGTAAAGGATTAAACCACCAATTATTCTAGTTATTAGAATACTTATAGTGAGGAATAGAATTTTTAGTAGAGTAGGAAAGGTAGGCACAAAATGATGATGTATTCAGGAGAAACAGTAAGTGTTGAGTATTTCATAGCTTGGCTGAAGAGAGGGAGGAGAACATCAATTAGATAAAGAGGGAACCCATAAAAGACATTTGCTGAATGCAGCAGAGGAGGTGGGATTAACTGTCATTACTATAGAATGGGATAAGAGATAGTAAAAAAATGAATTTCCATAGTTATTTAGCAATTCTCATTTAAAACATATAGATCCTGGGGGCTATTCATGGAGACTTAGGAAGTAAACAATTCACAAGTCTCAGAAAGTCTCTGAAACTTAGAAGACTCACAAGACCCACCTCTCCTGAAGTTTGTATAAATGGGAAGGGCTATTGATGGGGAGGAGACTCTGATTGTCAAGCTGCCTGCAAAGAGCTCCAAAGTTTCAGCTTCTATGAATCATCACACATATCGTGGGCTTTCCAGTGCTCCTCATTATGTCTGTGTCTAGCTTAGGGATCAAAAAATGATGGCATTTATTAATGACACAGGTTCTCCTTTGAATTATTTAAATTCTTTGAAAATAATGGTGTGAACTCTTTAATTTGATGACAAACATGGCCCTGTGCTTTGGCTGTTGTTAAGGGAATTTTATTACTGTTTTTAGTATTTTTATTAGTCAGTTCAGGCTCTCTATCACCTTATAGTTCAGTTTGGTTTGTTGTATATATCTGGAAATGTATCTGTTTCTCCTAGGGTTTGAATTTGTGGAGTCTTGCCTCTCTGCATTAGTTACTCATCTTGTTGCTGTCATAAAATGCCTGACAAGAAGCAACTTGAAGGGGCTTGGTTAATTTTGGCTTATGGCTCAGGGGATTGAGTCCATTGTGGACGTTATAGCAGCAGATGGGAGGCAGCTGGTTGTATCACATCCAAAGGATGCAGAGAACAGTGAATGCTGGTGCCCATCTGGCTCTCTCATTTTTCATCCAGTCTCTTAACTACATTATTAAAGTCCTTTATTGTGTTCTGTAGCTCTCTAATCTCAAATCATTTTCATAATCTCCAATGAATATCACTTATACCATTGGTCTCTCTCATATCTCATTGAGTTTGATATAATCATCATTTTGATTTTTTACCTTTGGTAATTTACTTATTTTAAAATTCACACATTTTTGTTGGATATTTTTATTTACATTTCAAATGTTATCCCCTTTCCTGGTTTCCCATCCACTACCCCCCCTATCCTCTCCCCCCCTCCCCCTTCTTCTATGAGGGTGTTTCCCCACCCATCCACCCACCCCCTTCCCATCTACCCACACTGTCATTTCCTTACACTGGGGAATTCAACCTTGGCAGGACCAAGGGCTTCTCCTCCCATTGGTGCCCAACAAAGCCATCCTCTGCTACATATGCAGCTGGAGCCATGGGTCTGTCCATGTTGATGGTGGTTTAGTCTCTGGGAGCTCTGGTTGGCTGGTATTATTATTCTTATGGGGTTGCAAACTCCTTCAGCTCCTTCAATCCTTTCTCTAACTCCTCCAATGGGGACCCCGTTCTCAGTTCAATGGTTGGCTACAGCATTCACCTCTGTATTTGTTATGCTCTGGCAGAGCCTCTCAGGAGACAGCTATATCAGGCTCCTGTTAGCATGTACTTCTTGGCATCAGCAATATTGTCTGGGTTTTGTGGCTGTATGTGTATGGTCTGGATTCCCAGGTAGAGAAGTCTCTGGATGGTCTTTCCTTCAGTCTATGCTCCAAACTTTATCTCTGTATTTCCTCCTATTAATATTTTTGTTCCCCCTTCTAAGAAGGACTGAAGCATTCACACTTCGGTTGTCCTTCTTGAGTTTCGTGTGGTCTGTGGATTGTATCTTGGGTAATCCGAGCTTCTGGACTAATATCCACTTATCAGTGAGTGCATATCATGTGTGGGGTTTGTGTGAGATTGTGTATGTGTGTGTGATTGGTTTATCTCATTCAGGATGATATTTTCTAATTCCATCCATTTACCAGGAATTTCATGAAGTCATTGTTTTAAATAGCTGAGTAGTACACCATTGTGTAAATGTACCACATTTTCTGTATCCATTCCTCTGTTGAGGGGATATCTGGGTTCTTTCCAGCTTCTGGCTATCATAAGTAAGGTTGCTATGAACATAGTGGAGCATATGTCCTTGTTATATGTTGGAGCATCTTTTGGGTATATGCCTAGGAGCGGTATAGCTAGGTCAATTGTGCTGGAAAGATGGCTCAGTGGTTAAGAGCAGTGAGTGCTCTTCCAGAGGTCCTGAGTTCAAATCCCAGAAACCATATGATGGCTTGTAACCATCTGTAATAAGATTTGATGCCCTCTTCTGGTGTGTCTGAAGACAGCTACAGTTATTCATATATAATAAATCTTTAAAAATATTTAATTTAAAAAGATATATGAGTGTCACTTTAATGTATTGTCAGTGTAGCTATCTCAGCAATAATTCTATACTAAACATTGTTGGCATCTCATAACTTGGGTTCTAGAGCCTGTGAGGGTGGAGAAAAAAAGAGCCATTTCTGTGGTGCTATGCCTGGGATGGACAACTGTTACGTGGAATGCCCATCATCTTTGATAAATTATCTGAGGCAAGTTTCTATGGTGGGTCCGCATGGCTGAGAAGCAGATATGGGGGCAGCAGAGATACGATGCCTATCCATTTCCAGAAACCATCCAAACTGTGGATCACTGCAGCGATATAGGCTACTTGGAAGCCAGACATGGTATGTGTCTGTCAGAAGTCAAGTCTCAATCAGCAAGGCCAGTGGGATGTCCACCAGTTTCTAAGTGCTGTGTTCATGGCTCCAACTGATAATGACGATCTGTTCAATCACTTCCAGGACAAACAAGGCCACTCAGATGCTCCTCAGGGTCTCAGAATCCTTAACTTCCAAGAACAGACTGTCTAGTCTTCTTTTCGGAACCAGAAGGAAGTGTACCTAAGACCTGGTGGTCTCCTTGGGTCTAGGCTTCCACAGCTGGTATGTGGCTGATCTTGTGGCAACAGGAGGGTAGATGTAGCACTCATTTTTTTTCCATTAGTCCCTGAAGAAGAGCTATGCATGGTTGGCTGCCTAGGTGCCTCTCCAAGACAATGGGAAGATGGAAATGACATCTCTAGTTCAAAGGACTAGATAATCCAAGTTTCCAGGACATCTGGCTGCTTCTTATTTTTCAAAATATGTATGCTTCAAGGTGGCTCTTCCCAGAAGGAACTTAAGTGGGGAGGGCACAACATGAGTGGGCTGTTTTTCTGAGGCAATGCTACACAGTACTAACCTAACAAGTACTTGAAATGACTTTAGAGGGTGTCAGGTATATCCAACTACAAATATTTTGGGGTTTTGGTATGAATGATAAATGGGGGTCTCCTACCAAGGAAACTCCCACTTGGGTCAAGATTAATCTTGTCAGACCTAATGGTAGATATTGGCTGCATGAATTCCTTCTCTATAAGGCTACTGTGTGTCTGTGTTCCATAGAAGCCCTGCCCCATTTCAGAAAGAGATCTGGAGAGATGGCTCAGTGGGTAACAGTGCTAGCTTCACAAACATGGAAACCTAAGTTTGGATACCAGAACCCACATAGAAACCAGGTATAGCCATGCCTAATCCTGTAACCCTAAGGTTGCTGTCAGGGGTAGAGACAAAAGAATTCTTTGGGTTTGCTGGCTACTAACCTAGCTTGGCTCAGTAAGAGACCTTGTATAAAGTGAATAAGATGAAGACTGATAGAATAGGGCTCTGCCCCCGGTGCTTGTGCACAGATATATATTACGTGATACACAGTTTGCATAATATGTAATATTATTCATGTATAATATGTAATGTCTATAACTTTTTAAAAGCACCCAAGTGAAATATGTGTTCCTTCTTCTTTGTTTCTGTCCTCTCTTTCTTACTGTCTGTCTCTACCTTTTCTTCTACTCCCTCCCTCCCTCCCTCCCTCCCTCCCTCCTGCCCTCCTTCCCTCCCTCCTTCCCTCCTTACCTCCCTCCCTCCCTTTCTCGTGCTTCCTATGCAGAGAAGCAAGCCTGACTCCTTCAGTTCAATAGCTCTTTGCTTTTTGATCAGCTTGAGTACATGTCAATGGGAGAGTTAGATGAACTTAGACACAGAGAATCGCTTCCAAACTCTCTGATGAGACCACACATGTTCCTATGACCCCCTCTACCATGCTGTCATTCTTCGGCATTAATAAGCCATCATCACACTAGATGACTATCTGATCTCTCTGACTGATACTGTCAACATCAGTCATTTGTAGTTTCCCTGCACTCTATAGAAAGTCTGGGGTCATTGGATGAGAAATGTTGAAATTAAGTTGTATTCAACTGAATTCTAATTTTAAAGTGACTATTACAATTCACAGAGCTGCCATTGCATCCAAGAAGCAGTGTTCTGAGAGAAAATGGCTCTAATCCTTCTGCCCCGCTGTTTTCCTTTTGGGTATTGACTAAAGGCATAATCCACAAGCAAAATATATAAGTGTACATTCCAAAAAATGTCTGAGAGCAGAGAGGTGGTTATCGTCTCACTAGCAATGGAATGTCAGATCTAGTCCAGGGCAAGGTGTACATCCTCTAAATCATTGTACTATGGGGAGAGTTAAGTACCTCTTGGTGAAAATGGAGGAAACGCTCACTACTTCCTAGGGTCTCAAGGAGGAGTTCTCTGCATGCTATGCTAGCTTAAATGTTTCTCTGTTCTCTGTTTCCATGTGTTGGATCAAAAAAAAAAAAAAAAAGAGAGGATTTTAGAGAGAAAAATACTGCCCTTGGCTTCTGTTTGCTTAGCATGGATGGAGCCATTTAAGTGATATATTTCAAATCAAAGTACTTTGCAGTGGCTGCTGGGATATCAGTTTTCAGTGTCTTGAGTTAATAAAGCTTTCTGAATCCAGGGCCATACATTGTCCCTAGAGGTTTCCTTTGCAAGAGAGCCAGAAAATGAGACCAGAGCATGTGACCACTGGAGGCTCCCAGAGAGTTCAGGTACCTACAAGGCAGGGCCCCAGAGATGATTGGTAAAAATATCCATCAGCCTGGAGTGAGGTCTCTGCAGCCTTGCTTTTTATTTGTATGGTTTCTAAATTACATTTTAATTAGTGTGTAAAGTAATGGTTTCCCCCATCCCATTCCCATGAAGGCATCACTTCATTTTCCTGTTATTTATCCCCACCCCCTCACTTCTGCCACATTCTCATTTTTCCCTCTTCTGACCTCATGATGCAACTACAGACGCGGCTACCCACAAAAATCAGCTTCAACTTTAAGGTCATAGAAAGTTGACTGATAGATAATTAGTAGGTTTTTAAATCTAGATTCAGCTTAGGAGAGAAAGCTCTTGATAACTGACATTTATTTTAATTTTTCTATCTTTCCTTTTTTGTTTTTTTTTCCTTCTAAGCCATAGTCACACACACGTACACTCATATGAGCATAGACGCAACATATTTTAAAATAGATTCTGCATGAGATAAAAACATGTGATAAGTGTCCCTTTGAGTCTGGCATGTTTCACTTAACGTGGTGTTCTCCAGCTCCATCCATTTTTTTCTGCAAGTCACTCAGTGTTTAGTGTGCACAGAACACTGCCTTCATCCAGCTGTCTGTTCATGGCACCTACACTGGTTCCATAGCATGATGACCATGAATAACACCGTAGTGAGCATAGATGTACATGTAGCTCTGTGGTGTGAAGACTTATTTTTCCTCTGGGCCAGGGCCTTGGTGTGTTTGGGGATCCTCCATACTGGATTTCCTAGTGTCTATATCATCTTCCACCCTTACTAGCTCTATATAGGCTCCTTCCAATCACCAATGTTTATTGATACTTGTTTTCTTGATGGCAACTATTCAAAGTATGATGAGAGAAATCTCCATGGAGTTTTAATTGCCCCTACCCCTCAATGGCTAAGGATCTGGGACACTGTTTTCGTGTGTGTGTGTGTGTGTGTGTGTGTGTGTGTGTGTGTGTTGACAATTTATATTTATTTTAAGAACTATCTTTTCAACTTATTTGCCAATTTTGGAAATTATTTTTCTTTAAAGATTTTGAGGTATTTTCTTTCTCAGATATTAACCACCCTGTCAGAAATATCAATGGCAAGAATCTTTTCCACTCTGAGGTTTGTCTCTCTATTATTTTTTTCCTCTTATTGTGAACAGATTTTTAATTTCAGTTGTCATTTCTCGCTGTTGTTTCCTAAGCTGCTGGACTCTGAATTCTTTGCTTTGCTAGTATTTCCAAGTATATTCTTGTCTTTTCCCCTGAGAGATTAATTTCAGACTTTTGGATCTTAAAATCTTTTAGTTTCTGGAGTTTTTGATAAAAGATCTTCAGATTATAGCCCAGGCTGTCCTAGAACTAAGGCCAGTTCTGTCTCAAGATACTGAATTTTGAATTGATTATTATACAAGTCGATGTATAGTGATTTATTTGATATATAGTTATGTGATTTATTTGGTATAGTGATTTATTTTGATACGTAGTGATTTCTTTGGGGGACTCTTTATTATAGCTTTAATCTTATTCCTCACTATAGATCTGTTTTGAATTGGTTATAGTCTGTTGATTTAATTTAATAAGTTAAATATGTTTAGAAATCTAGTTTTTTTAAAAAATTCCCATGTTTTGAAATATTACTTTTCAATTATTCCCTAACATTTCTCTAAATTCCATTGTTTTGATGTGCCCTTATAATCTCTAATTTTACTAATATATCCTTCCCTTTCTCTCTCTTTTGGGTAGTTTAACTAAGAGTTCATCATTCTTGTCACAAACATTCAGCTATCTGATCATTGCTTCTTTGCATTATTGATTTTATCTGCAGTTAGTTACTGTCAACTCCGACCATTTTGGTCTCATTGTTTAAGGATTTGGGGCTTGTTTTGTTTTTGTTTTTTCCTAAAAACTAAGGTGCATCATTGAGTTATTTATTTAAAATCATCGTGATATATAGCATGAGCTCTCAATGTTATAAACACTCCCTTTGCTGTATCCCAAAGAATAATTAATTATATTATTCTCCAATTTTTATTTGTAGCTAGTAAAATTTTAACCTCTTTCTTGATCTCTCCAGTTACCATTCAAGAGTGTATTGTTCAATCTTCATATATTTGTGTCTTCTTTGTTGTTTTGTTCTTCTCTCTAATAGAGGAGGTGGTGGTCATAAAGGGCAAAGAGCTGAATTTCTAGGAAAGACAGAGGACTAATTTATGGAGGAAGCATCAAGGACAGTTTATTAAAGCAAAACGACAGCTCCTTACAAGATAGGAGGGTTCCCAACACTGGCAGCTTGCTAGCCAGACCCTGGCTTGGGTGTTTTATAGGGTCTTAAGGTTCTCCCCTTTCCCCTGTTGGTTCTATTAGACAGCCTCCCTTGTGCCTTCCTGCCTTGTCATCTGGGAACAATCAAGAGTTACAAGAAGGAGTCCACTTTTGCCTTCCCTTTCTTGCTATGTCCTTCTCACTCTCCCTTACCTCCAAGATATTATACAATATAATACATTATTTTGATTTTTCATATTTGTTAAGACTTTGTTTCTAGACTAAAATTGGTCTCTAGAGAAAATTCTCTATGTTGCTGAGAAGGATATGTATTGCATAGTTCTTGGAGGGTATGTTCTATAGTAGCCTGTTAAATCTATTTGATGCACAGTATGATGATGTTTAAATCTGAAATTTCTTTCATCTGTAATTGGCACATGTGTTGAAAATAATTACAACTTTTTGATGGCTCCTCCCCTTTAGTAATATCTAATGACCTTCATCTTATTTTACTAATTCTATCTTGAAGTCCATTTATTAGTAATAAATCTGGATACTCATTTGTTTTCAACTTCCGTTGACTTGGTATTTCCATGTCCACACTTGACTTTCAGTACATTCGTGTCTTTCCAATGGTGTGTATGTCTTGTAAACAGTAGGTAAATGGATTCTGTTGATACTCCAATCACTTACTCTGTGTCCTTTAACTGGAGTCATTACTATTTTCTTTTAACACCGTAAGTGAAAGTCATAACCATTACCTATAATTTGGTGGATGAGTTTCTGGGATAGTGAAACATTTGTTTGCTTTTTCTTTCTCTCCTGCTTCTGTTAGAGGCTTACTTGTTCACTAAACTGAATGTAATTCTTCTATACCCCCCTATCTTTATCTATTCTTTCACCAAATGCATTCTTTGCTGTGCTGTTATTTATGTGTATGCTATTCTAGATATTTCTTCTTATATATTTGGGGAATCTCGTTAGTGAGTAACTCATTCATGAGGGTTCAATACCCATTCATCACCCCAAACAGAGGAGAAAGGAAATGAATTGCTGGAAGAACAGCAACTCCAAATTAAATATGATGTATAACTACCCTTAATGAGATCAACCATAGAATCGAAGATAACAACAGTAATGTCGATTGTTTTAAGAATTTAAAATATATTTAGATTACAAATAAAATTAGTACATAAATAAAATGAGGAAAAAGAGAGAAGATTTAATAAAAGAATGAAAGAGAAGAGCCTAGAAGATTGCTATGAAGAGGAAAGAGAGCAAAAGATAAAGTTGTTGAAAAACTTTTCTTAAGCAAAATCATATACGTGTAAGGAGAGAAAAAATGCAAAATAAAAATAAAGTTAAATCCTATTATAAGTATAGTAAAAATAGTAAAGGGGAAACCAATAAAAAGATAAAGAGTTGGAGTGGTTATTTTCTGAATCCTGTAAAATTGGCATCAGTCAGGTAGAAAGGGCTTAGCTGAGACTTAGAACTCTTGTCTTTCCTTCTGTTTCAGCTGTTGTGAACCCAGACTATTTATCCAGTGATCAGAGAGTCCTGACGTCTTCCCTGTCATTCTTCACACACCAGAAGCTTTTGCTGGACACTCTTAGTTTTATAGACTGTAGGCTGAGCAGTTCTTCAAATGGTCGCCAGACTCTTCAGACTGTGCACCCCTCGGTAGCTAGTGTTCTAAACAAGTGGTGTGCTCTGACAAACTTGAGAAGGGGCAGAAGCAGATACTGTAAGTGGTTGCTGGGTAGGAACACCAGGTCTTATGCTGGCCTAGCCCACTGATCAGTAAACACTGCATTCTCAGGATGAAACTGCAGAAATCTGAAATCTAGAGCTTTGAGCTCTCAAACACATTGACAATGAATCTCATGCCAGATACATGGTTCCATGATCAGACTCTGATTATGTTCAGGTGATGGGCTCAGGTATAAAACACAGAAGGCAATGTTTTCATTTATGAAACCTCTGTGTGATCTGAGCTTCTTGTTAATTGCACTTAAAAACATTAGAATTTCATGTGAAATATTTTGATTGTAATTACCCCAACTTTTCCTTTTAATCCCAACTTCTTATAACAACTCCTCTAACCTCCTAACTTTATGACCTCTTTTTGTTAAACCCATGGAATCTAATTTGTGCTATCCATATATTTCCAGGTGTGGGAGTGATCCATCGGTCAACCTACAGAGGTCACACTCTTAAAAGAATATTTATTCTTCCTCTCTCAACAGCCATCGATTGCCAATAGTTCACTGAATAGGGTAAGACTCTATGGCCATCTTTCTCCTCATGTTTGGATTGTTGCTTGACATGATCTTATGCAAGGCTTGTGTATATTATATCACATGCATGCTGTTGTCACGATGATGACTAGACTGTTGGGTCTGGAAAATACTAATTTGATGTGGTCATCTACTGCCTCTAACTCATATTCTTTCAATCCTCTTGCCCCTGATGACTCCTGAGCTTCAGTACTTTTTAGTAAATAATGTCCCACCCCTTTTTCTCCATGAATCTCTTAGGTATTTCTCCTCCCCAACCCTGGATGTGGTAGTTGATCCCAGTTCTTGCAGTTCTCTATTGTTATCAGATTACCATAGCTTGGTCTTAAACAACAGGTTCCTTCTGCAGATAGCACTGACCAGACCTATTAAGACTTGATACAGACACCCAATTAGACAAGATGGATGAAGCAAAGAAGTGCAGGCTGACAGGAACCGGATGTAGATCTCTCCTGAGAGACACAGCCAGAATACAGCAAATACAGAGGCGAATGTCAGCAGCAAACCACTGAACTGAGAATAGGACCCCCGTTGAAGGAATCAGAGAAAGAACTGGAAGAGCTTGAAAGGGCTCGAGACCACTTATGAACAACAATGCCAAGCAACCAGAGCTTCCAGTGACTAAGGCACTACCCAAAGACTATAACACGGACTGACCCTGGGCTCCACCTGCATAGGTAGCAATGAATAGCCTAGTAAGAGCACCAGTGGAAGGGGAAGCCCTTGGTCCTACTAAGACCGAACCCCCAATGAACGTGATTGTTGGGGGGAGGGCGGTGATGGGGGGAGGATGGGGAGGGGAACACCCATATCGAAGGGGAGGGGGAGGGGTTAGGGGGATGTTGGCCCAGAAACTGGGAAAGGGAATAACAATTGAAATGTAAATAAGAAATACTCAAGTTAATAAAGAAAGAAAAAAGACTTGAGGAGTTCTAAAAAGAGGTCTTCTTGTAGTATGAGAGCACTGGGGCTTGCCCTGTGGATGGATGGGACTGCCAGCTTCTTTTACCAGAACCACTTGGATTAGTGTTGGATGAGGCTCTGCTTTCTGAACCATCACTAGAGAGCCACACCTGGATTCTGCTCCTTGTTGCTGAATTGCCCTTTTGTTACTCCTCTCTCTTTAGTGATCCTCTCTCCTTGGTGATAGCTGATGCTCTTCACTCTGCTTGCTTTATCGGCTGGATATGACGAGTGCAGTGTATATACACACTTGACATTTGCAGCCACTTCCTTCTTTGATATTTAAAAACTCAAGACCAAAAGGCACTATTTTGTGTCAAAAAAGAAAACAGTAAAGAGAGGTAGCTCTTTGGTACAGGGCAGCCATTTTGACTTGAATGGCAGTAAATTATCTGTTCTTTCGTGTTTGAACCAAGTGTGTTCTACTGGGCCTTTCACGAGATCAGCCTGGTGTCCAGTGACCACATTGGAATGCTTGCTTCTCTGTCCCCTAGTAGAATGAGAGATAGACCGTGACAGTTAAGAGGCTACTTTATCCTCCTGGCGCCTGCGCCATAGCTTTGGAACCTTTGTACTCTACTTCTCTTGTCCCAACTGCTGCTTATGCCCCTGAAAGCAGAAGTTTTAGGATTGTAAACCTATTAGGCCATCTTTAGTTTGACACTATTTCACAATGAAAGGCAAAAGCTAAGGTGGGATTTTTATTGCAGAATCCAAAGTTTGCTCTAAATACATTTTGTTTTCTTCTTTGTGAGAAACATATGGGAAATAAACTGGGTATCGTGAACTTATTCCAGCACTTGCTCAGGAGTCTGAGTATTACAAGTTCAAAGCCAATTTAAACTACACATCAAGGTCTAGGTTATCCTGGACTACATAACAGGGGACTCTCAGAAAAGAAAAGAAAGGAAAAGGAAAGAAGAAAAGAAATAAAGAAGAGCATTGTTGGAAATGGTTTGAGGTATTCTCTGGCCTTCTCACTGTTACAGTAGCACTGCCTGTGACAACCTATATCTCACTTTATCATTCAGTCCTTAGCATGTCCTCTAAGTACTAGACCTGTACACTCTTGTCCAACTCCTCTCCTGTTGATAAAGATTCCTTTTAGTTTATTAGCAACAACAAGAAAACAACACCCAAAGAAACCCCAAAACAACAACCAAACAAATCTAAAAGAAAAAAATATTTTAAATGGGGTAAAAAAATTACCCCCATTTAACACACAAAAAGTCTATCACACTAGCTTTCAAACCTGAAGGATCACAAACACAGGGGGGAAATTAATTCGAACAAGGGCAGTATTCACCCCTCTCGGGTAAATCTAGGCATTTGGCTGTATTCTGTAATCCTACTGCTGTGACTTGTTCGGCCCATCTTCTACTTTTGTCCTGGCTATTGTGTTAAATTACAGATGATTGTTCCTAATCGTACCTCCATTCCTCCGGAACTGCAGGGGTCATCTCAGACAGCCTGTGGGTCCTGGGAGCCTCAAAGTGCACACATTGGATCTGAAGCCAAAGGTTTTCTCTACAAGGAAATGGCAGTAGATAATACTGGTGAGTCGCTATGACATTTGTCTTGTTTATTTTGGATGCACAGTTGAGAATGCAGAACTATTGGAACTATAGACTCTTTCCTTTTTATTTGACTAATAGAAGACAGCCCAAAGCCTGTGCTTTCTGAGGGCTGGGGGAGCAGAAGGCACCATTATCCATTCTGATCAGACCTGCTCAGAGACAGAAATCCCTGAGTTTTTTGGCAATGTATTTTTAAAGAAGAGTCGTTCTCAACCTCATCAGCTTTGGGAGGTTAATATTCATGCCTACATTTTAGAATTGAGCTTATTGATATTTTAGGGGAAAAAATGTAAAAGAATTGTGAGCCTTTTGGTTACTTAGTGTGAAGGTTTCGATTTGAACCAAATATGCCAGCTCTTAAAGAGCCCTTTGATGGAGGGGCAGGTAAAGATCCAAATAGTTCTATGGTGCCACAGAGATCAGAAGGAGAATTGATTTTATGAGGCATAATCAATGACAAAACAGACTGAAATGGTTGAGAATTCAGGACTTAGGTAAGCCACGAGTTGAAAATGGTATAAACAAGTGGGTAGCTTAGGCACAAGGTGCCACTGGAATAGGGACAGCAGCTACAGGAGGCAGACATTAGGCAAGAGAAAGACAGCCTTAGTGGGAAGATGGAAACATCAGAAGCGCCTGCCTGGACTCTTGATGAGTTTTCACTCAGAGTTCTTTTGATCATGACCTTCAACAACATGGAGAGACATTCTGTAGGTGTGCTTTTGAAACGGTATTTTGGATTAAAAGCAGACAGATGTGAGTCAAAGATAAATGTCCTCAAGTTGCAATAGAAAGAATACAATGAAACTCCCATCCAATCCTTGTCTCTGGGTTTCTGGGACCACAGTGACTTGGACTTGGGGTGGCATGCAAGGACCATACCATTGCCCTTTTCCAAGCCTAATTGTTCCCTCTTAAATCCCAATGAGAGAGTCAGAAATACTGGAGTAAATGAGGAGGCAGTAACTGCTTGTAATTGCTACCCTTAAAACAATGCCCTTTCTGAAGGAAAAATCCTGGGAGTTAATTAGATGCTGTGGCCCTGTCTTTATGCTGTGGTATCGATGGGCTTCCATGATGATTGCATTTTCAAAAGGGCCCACACGTTGAGGATGATTGCTGGGTAGGCTGTGGGAAGTCAACATTGTACTTAAAGCAGAAAGCTACTGAAGCTTGTAAGTGCCATATTGCCAGCTTTCTTTCTAGGAAGATTGGATCAACTGTAATGATGCCTTCTTCTCACATGTCACTGTTTCTTTATTCTGATATTTAAAACATTATAAAATCATACAAAATTAAAGGAAGATATATATTCCCGTGTACACATAGAAATGTTTCCTAGAATTTTGTAGACATCAAGGTATAGTTTATGAAACTCTCTTGAAATTAAATAAGTTTGAAGGAGAATTAATGCACTAAAAATTGGATTTGGTTTTTATTTTTTGAACTTTTTTTATTTTGTGCTTGTGTGTGTGTGCGTGTGTGTGTGTGTGTGTGTGTGTGTGTGTGTGTGTGTGTGTGTGTGTGTGTGTGTATGCATATGTATCATGCGCCTACAATACTCATGGAAGCCAAAAGAGGCTGTTGGATCACCTGGAACCTGAAATCAAATAAGAGGGAGAATTCAATGCGTTTTTATTTTTAGATATTTATTTTATCTCATGTGTCTGTTTGCTTTTGTCTGTCTGTCTGTCTGTATGTATGTATGTATGTATGTATGTATGTATGTATTATGTATATGTATAACATGCTTGCAATGTCTATGGAAACCAGAAGATCACCTGGAACTAAGGTCTTAGGTTGTACATCACTATGTAGGTGCTGGGAACTGAACCCAGGCCCTCTGTGAGAACAGCAAGTGCTGCTAACCATCAAGCATCCCTTCTAGCCATGCTTTGACTTTGTCACGGAACCAACCATTCAAGACCCACAAACATAAGCAGGATTAAAAATGTTCCGGACCTGCCCCTGGTGTCTTTTCTATGCTGTCCGGGGCAGCAGGGTAGATGGTAGCACTTGTCTCCAACAAAGTGCAGAAGACACAGTGTGGCCCCAGTTAGAACACAGTCACTTAGGCACAATATTCTATTTAGGGGAACAGGATGTTTGGATCTACATACTTCAGAAAACTGTGGTCCAGATGCCTATTTGAATATGTTGGGCAAACATATGGAGAACAAGTGCCAAACTATGCTTGCCTAGAGATGACAGAACTATAGACCTATGGTGCAGAGGGCATTATGTGACCACTGAGCAGGGAGGTCCTGAGAACAGATGTTAAGACCAACAGGACATTGGGGTGGACATGATGAGGCCAGGAAGACTGGGAAAGGTAGAAAACATGAGGGTTTGCCACTGGGTATGAGATGACCAAGGAGACTAGGTAAGAGGAAGATAAGCCTCCGGGAAGACAAGGACAGTGTGAGCTGGCCCCAGCTGGCTCCTCAACATACTTCATTGGGTATAAGGATGGCTTCTAAAGAGCTGCCACCTAGCCCAGAAAGGAGACATCCCTGGACTGCCTCATAGAAAAGATCCAGATGTGAGATAATGAAGGAAGACTCTAGCTTCATCTTCTGAGCCCTGATAGGGATTAGAAGCCAGACATGGAAAAAGTGCAAGTTTCATGTGTAAGTCTTATAAACCCTGCCTCCGAGACATGCTTTGTCTGAAAGTGATACAGAGAATTTTCTAGTACCTCTGGGATCAGAAGAGGTTTTCTCCTCTGATATTGGGTGAGCCTAGCTTGAGAGTGTAGAGTGTTTAGGGGGCCAGAAAATTGGGTAGCCACCAAAACCACACTAAACCAATGATGTTGGGTTCTTGTCTAGTGAATTTGAAAAGTAAAACTTATAGATCATAAAGGGTATGTTTTAGAGAGATGTTTATTCTAGTACCATAGGTAGGAGAGAGAGAGAGAGAGAGAGAGAGAGAGAGAGAGAGAGAGAGAGAGAGAGAGAGAGAGCAGAGTCCTGTATGGTGTGGTAAGTCTGTAGGATGGGCTGCCATTGAGCTGCTAGGCTAGAAGCCTTTTATAGCACTGTAGCAGGAACTAAGATGAATCCTGGGGACTTGGCTGAGCCGTCCACATGCTCTTTGCGTTTCCAGTCATGTCCCTACTTGCGTCAGGGTCAGAGATCACAATGCCCCAAGAACCAGACCTCTCTTCCAGCATTTCTGGTCTCCAGTGGTGCTGGGTGTTAGATCTGTAGCTTTGTGGTCAGTGCCCTATGGGATTACTTTCTGTCTCCTGTTTTCATCAGAAGCCCCATAGAAAGACACAATAAAAATCAAATTATCCTTTCCCAGGAGCCCCCTGCTCCCCAAACTATTGTTGGAATTCTCTGGCTTACCTGGTGATTCCAGACACTGGCTTCCTCTTCGTTAGAGTTTCTGAGAGCTATCTAACATTCTGCGCAAGTGGTTCTCTGCCATGAAGCCCATTGATACCCTTGGTCCTAATAAAGGTTCACACACTTTCTTGCTATGTCTCATTCCAATCCCACTCCTTTATGGAGATAAGATCCTGGGCATGTTGGGTAGAAGTAACAATCTGGTCTCAACTCATTGAAACCACTTACTGTGCTGGTTTGCATATGTTTGGCCGAGGGAGTGGCACTATTAGGAGGTGTGGCCTTGTTGGAAGAAGTGTGTTATTGAGAGTATGGGCTGTAAGACCCTATTCCTAGCTTCTTGGAATCTAGTCTTCTCCTGTCTGCCTTTGGATGAAGATATAGAACTCTCAGCTCTTCCAGCCCCATTTCTGCCTAGATGTTGCCATTCTCTTACCTTGATAATGGACTGAACCTCTGAACCTGTAAGCCAGCCCCAGTTAAATGCTGTCCTTTATAAGAGTTGTATTGGACTTAATATCTCTTCACAGCAGTAAAACTCTAACCAACACAAAGCTTTACCACCACAAAATAATATTTTAAAACCCCAGGGAACATGAGGAAGGACTTTTCATGGGAATCTAAGAGAGACTTACTACTAATAAGGTAAACAGTGTATCACATTTAGCAGCTGACTCTGAGATGTTTGGTTGAATTCAAGGCTTTTTTTCACATTAACATTTTAAGACTGCTTGAAACAATTGTCATATATCACTTCTGAAGCTATGTCCATTCTGTCCCTAATTATGTCCTACACTTGTTACTTCAGAAGAACATGGCAAAGTCATGGTCCTAACCTTTTTTTGTTTTGTTTTGTTTTGTTTTTATTTTGTTTTGAGAGACTTTTAACAACTGCTTCTATTTCTTTAGGGCTTATGGGACTGATAGATGGTTTAGCTGACCTGATTTAACTTTGGTACCTGGTATCTGTCAAAAAAAAGTGTCTATTTCATCCATATTTCCAAGTTTTGCTGAGTACAAGCTTTTGTAGTAGGATCTGATAATTTTTTTAATTTCCTCAGTTTCTATTGTTATGTCTCCCCTTTCCTTTCTGATTTTGTTAATTTGGATACTGTCTCTGTGCCCTCTGGTTAGTTTGCCTAAGGGTTTAGCTATCTTGTTGATTTTCTCAAAGAAAATATAGTTGATTTCAGCTCTGAGTTTGATTACTTCCTGCCTTCTACTCCTCTTTGGTGTATTTGCTTCTTTTTGTTCTAGAGCTTTCAAGTGTGCTGTCAAGCTACTTGTATATGTTGACTCCAGTTTCTTTTTGAAGGCACTCAGAGCTATGAGTTTTCCTCTTAGCACAGCTTTCATTGTGTCCCATAAGTTTGGGTATATTGTGCCTTCATTTTCATTAAATTCTAAGAAGTCTTTAATTTCTTTCTTTATTTCTTCCTTGACCAGGTTATCATTGAGTAGAGCATTGTTCAATTTCCACGTATATGTGGGCATTCTTCCCTTATTGTTATTGAAGACCAGCTTTAGCCCGTGGTGGTCTGATAGGACACATGGGATTATTTCTATTTTCTGTATCTGTTGAGGCCTGCTTTATAACCGATTATATGGTCAATTTTGGAGAAAGTACCATGAGGTGGTGAGAAGAAGGTATATCCTTTTGTTTTAGGATAGAATATTCTATAAATATCTGTTAAATCCATTTGGTTCATAACTTCTGTCAGTTTCTCTGTGTCTCTGTTTATTTTCTGCTTTCATGATCTGTCCTTTGATGAGAATGAGGTGTTGAAATCTCCCACTATTATTGTGTGAGGTACAATGTGTGCTTTGAGCTTTAGTAAAGTTTCTTTTATAAATGTGGGTGCCCTTGCGTTTGGAGCACAGATATTCAGAATTGAGAGTTCATCTTAGTAGATTTTTCCTTTGAGGAGTATGAAGTGTCCTGTCTTATCTTTTTAGATAACTATTGGTTGAAAGTTGATATGTTTCAATATTAGCGTGACTGTGGCTACTACAACTTGTTTCTTAGGACCATTTGCTTGGAAAATTTTTTCTCAGCCTTTTACTCTGAGGAAGTGTCTTTGTCACTGAGGTGTGCTTCCTGTATGCAGCAAAATGCTCGCTCCTGTTTAAGTATTCAGTCTGGTAGTTATGTCTTTTTAATGGGGAATTGAGTCCATTGATGTAGAGAGATATTAGGCACTAATGATTGTTGTTTCCTATTATTTTTGTTATTAGAGGTAGAATTATGTTTGTGTGGTTATCTTTTAGGTTAAGTTGAAAGAAGATTACTTTTTTGCTTTTTTTTTTCACTATGTAGTTTCCCTCCTTGTGTTGGAATTTTCCACCTATTCTCCTTTGTAGGGCTGTATTTGTGGAAAGATATTGTGTAATTTTGATTTTGTCATGGAATATCTTTGTTTCTCCATCTGTGTTAATTGAGAGTTTTGCTGGATATAGTAGCTTGGGTTGGCATTTGTATGACACCTGCCCAGGATCTTCTGGGTTTCATAGTCTCTGGTGAAAAGTCTTGTGTAACTCTTATGGCTCTGCCTTTATATGTTACTTGACCCTTTTCCCTTACTGCTTTTAATATTCTTTCTTTGTTTTGTGAATTTTGTGTTTTCACTCTTATGTGACAGGAGGGATTTCTTTTTTGATCCAATTTATTTGGAGTTCTGTAGGCTTCTTGTATGTTTATGGGCATCTCTTTCTTTAGGTTAGGGAAGTTTTCTTCTATAATTTTGTTGAAGATATTTACTGGTCCTTTAATTTTGGAACCTTTACTCTTTTCTATACCTATTATCTTTAGGCTGGATCTTCTCATTGTGTCCTGGATTTATTTCCTGGATGTTTTGGGTTAGGAGTATTTTGCATTTTGCATTTTCTTTGACTGCTGTGTCAATGTTATCTATGGTATCTTCTGCTCCCGAGAATCTCTCTTCTATCTCTAGTATTCTTTTTTAAAATTTTTTATTAGATATAATTCTTTACTTACATTTCAAATGTTATTCCCCTTCCCAGTTTCCTGTCCATAAGCTCCCATCTCCTGCCCTCCCCCTCCGTCATATGGGTATTCCCCCCATACATCCCCTTTACTGCCCCCTGCCCCCATATACCCCTGCACTGGGGGTCCAACCTTGGCAGGACCAAGGGCTTCCCCTTCCACTGGTGCCCCAACAAGGCTATTCTCTGCTACACATGCAGTTGGAGCCCTGGGTCAATCCATGTATAGTCTTTCGGTAGTGGTTTAGTCCCTGGAAGCTCTGGTTGGTTGGCATTGTTGTTTTTAAGGGGTTACAAGCCCCTTCAACTCTTTCAATACTTTCTGTTCGTGATGCTTGCATCTATGTCTCCTGATCTCTTTCCTAGGTTTTCTATCACCAGGGTTGTCTCCCTTTTTGATTTCTTTATTGTTTCTATTTCAATTTTTGATCAGGGATAGTTTTGTTTAATTCCTTCACCTGTTTGGTTATGTTTCCTGTAATTCTTTAAGAGATGTTTGTGTTTTCTCTTTAAGTGCTTCTACTTGTTTATATGTGTTGTACTGTATTTCTTTAAATGAGTTATTTATGTCCTTCTAACATCATGAGATGTGATTTTAAATCCGAATCTTGCTTTATAGGTGTGTTGGGATATCCAGGACTTGCTGTGTTGGGAGAACTGGATTCTGATGATGCTAAGTATTGCTCAGTTTCTTGCATTAGCTTCTTGCCATCTGGTTATCTCTGGTGTTAGCTGGTCTTGTTGTCTCTGATATTGGCTTGACCCTCCTGTAGGCCTGTGTATCAGCACTCTTGGGAGACCAGCTCTCCTGGGCAGGATTTGGGTAAAGAGAGGTGTGGCATTGGGTCAGCTCCGGGTGCAGCCTGAAATCGGAAGGATCCTGTCCCAGACTGCTCCTCGGTTCCTGTGTCCTGAGGGCTCTAGATGGGTCCCTCTGGGCAGATGTGGTGCTCTCAGGTGTGTCAGCACTACTGGGAGTCCAGCTCTCTCCCGGCAGGATTTGGGTAGAGAGAGCTGTGGCATAGGGTCAGCTCCAGGTACCGACTGGCAATAAGAACTTCTAACACTAAGATTGAACACAAAAACTACACAGGGAGGTTAAACATCAAAGGAGAGTAATGCATTCAAGTCTACTGCAACTGGAGGCAAAAATGAAGTGCTGAGGAATATAGGGGGAGATAGATCAATGTGCTGAGATCATCTGTGTTTGCTTATCAAAGCTAGAGTCAGTTTCCCCCTCCCTCAGAGACTGGAAGTTGATGGTAGTGGTTTTCTCCATAACCACTTTCTTTTTGTTTTCTTCCTTGTCAATATCACTTTTATTTCCACAGATGAAGTGATCAGATGAGAGCCATACCCAAGCTGTGCAAATACAAGGCTTGGGCTGAGCCCAGACTGTTTTCTTCTCTAGTCAGACTCTCCCTAGACCTAGGCCTGGAAGCTTCTAGCCTCTGTACAATATAATCTTCCAAGCTGACTGATTCAATTCAGTTTCTCTCAGCTTCTGACTGAATTGCTCTGCCTGGCCTCTTACATTCCCCCCCCTTCCTAAGTAGCCTCTCTTTGTATGTTGTTCTCATCATGCAAGTTTGGTATATCCTGTCTCTGACTCATTCTGTCAAATCTTTCTCTGATTTATCACTTTGTCTGCCACTTAATTAGATATCAGTTTCAAACATGGCTGCTTTCTTGTACAAATTAACTTTGCCTTCCTTGTTAGGGACTAAAGATGTGTACTGAGGATGTGTTTGTATTCCAGCAAGATCATACTGTAACACAGGGCATGTATACATTCTAGTCAGATCATAATTTTGTATGTGATCCCTTGCCAGAACAGTCATATTGGTGGATTACCTCTACACTTTCTGCTTAAACACATGTATTTAAGCTCTACATATTTAGTAATTATTTTTAATGTTTATTTTTCCTTTTATTGAAAATGGATTTTCTTCTCATATACAGTTCTTTCCTCTGTTTCTCTCTCCCGTTTTTCTTTCTTTTTTTTTTTCTCTCCCATTTTTCAACGGAGGCATTCCTGAGATGGGAGGGAGATGTGTCTGACAAAAAAACAAAAAACAAAAAAAACCCCAAAAAACAAAAAAAACCCAGAAATATTCACAAGGCAAAGAGACAAAGGAATTGGGAATAGAAAGTTTCCCAGGAGCCTATAATCTGATAGGGACTTGTTTAGTCTGTAGGGAATTCTTAGGCATCTTATCTCTATAAGATGACCAGACAGCACAGAGAAGAAATGGTGGTAGCCTTTCTTAGTGGAACATAAATCATGTCTTTAAAAGAAATCTAAAGGTGCACTCTGTCCCCTGCACCATATTTCTTCTCTTTTAATTGTTGAATCATTGTGAGATCCTTGACAGACAGCTTCCCAAGACTGAAGAAGTATGTGATCTGTAATGCAAAGCAAGCCAACTAAATCACATCTCTTCATTTCTCTCTGCTTTGGTTTACTGGGTGGTACCACGGATTATGAACTCATTGCAAACAGTGTATCAAGACTTAAATTTAGGCTCAAAAGTGAGTTTGGGGAAAGTTCTCTTACTCATACAGAGGCACGAATCACTTTGTGTCCTCAAGGAGGCTTTTATTATAATGAAAAATACATAATGGAAGTCAAGTATAAAAATACACAAAGAGCAGTTGACTTAAGTACACAACCAAGGGAGGATAAAAACGATGTAAAGATATGAATAAAAATGTAAACTGAACAGGAAGTGGAAGGAGGAAGGAAAAGTGGGAGAGAGAGAGAAAGAGAGAGAGAAAGAGGGAGAGAAAGAGAGAGAGAAAGAGAGAAAGAGAGAGAAAGAGAGAGAGGAAGAGGACTGCTTTCTCTCATACAATCCTCAATGCTTTTTCTCTGAAACACCAGTCCACTGCCAGTGCAGGAGGTCATGACTTTAAGTCTGCCATGGTTGCCATGATTGCAATAGATTTCTGTTTTTTCTTTTTTATTTATTTATTTATTTATTTATTTATTTATTTATTTATTTATTTTTATTAACTTGAGTATTTCTTATTTACATTTCTAGTGTTATTCCCTTTCCCGGTTTCTGGGCAAACATCCCCCTAATCCCTCCCACTCCCCTTCTATATGGGTGTTCCCCTCCCCATCCTCCCCCCATTGCCGCCCTCCCCCCAACAATCTAGTTCACTGGGGGTTCAGTCTTAGCAGGACCCAGGGCTTCCCCTTCCATTGGTGCTCTTACTAGGATATTCATTGCTTCCTATGAGGTCAGAGTCCAGGGTCAGTCCATGTATAGTCTTTAGGTAGTGGCTTAGTCCCTGGAAGCTCTGGTTGCTTGGCATTGTTGTTCATATGGGGTCTCGAGCCCCTTCGAGCTCTTCCAGTTCTTTCTCTGATTCCTTCAATGGGGTCCTATTCTCAGTTCAGTGGTTTGCTGCTGGCATTCGCCTTTGTATTTGCTGTATTCTGGCTGTGTCTCTCAGGAGAGATCTACATCCAGTTCCTGTCAATAGATTTCTTAAACACTAATCTGTTTTCTTCAGATATGGATATTGAAAGCATTGGTGAGCAGATGTTGGAAGATGTTAAGCTTAGATGAGATGACCAGATTGATGCCACTGTGATGGCATTTGTGGCTTTCAAAGATGAAGACAAGACTCCTGAACTGGCACTTTTGCCATTTCTAGTGTTCGATGTCCTCCACCATGTGGTAAAGCAGTAAGAAGGGTCATAACCAAATGCTGGATCCTAGCCTTTGGATCTCATAGTGCAGAATTTGAGGGGACATTGATGCAGTTACCCAAGTGATGTTCTGGTGTGGCAGCAGAAAACAATGGAAATGTCTTTGTGTCAGTCATTCTCATGCTTGTAGGAATCTCAAGTACAGTGTAGGAGAATGGGAGAGTAAAACTCATGGAGCAAGAGAAAAAACATTGACATGATGGTGAAATGGTGATGATAATGCCTCAAGATGGCGGCCATTCAGTGAGGAATTAACTAGTGAGCTAAAGTACCTTTATAACTTAAAGTAAGAAAACAGTGCCTAGAGAAACAAGTTCCACAGTTTGAGAGCAAGGGCATTTGCAGGTTTCAATATCAAGTCAGTTCAGATGAAATCTTTCTGCTTGAGTGTCACTCGAGTCTGAAAATCCAGTGAGTATATCTTGGAAGTAAGTAATCACCATCCATTTGCTGTGTATATTTATGGACACAGAATATTAAAGCAATGTCACATTCTGTCACATATAATACCAGCTTGGCCAGAATTTGAGCATGTCTTCTGTGGAGAAGTGACAGGGAACTGCTACAAAGGAGGCCTGGGATGATTGATTTATTAATGTGTTGGTGTACACGGCTCTTTGGGAGAATATCAGGGCACTGCCTTTATTTACAACGACACAAGGAATAATGACAGAGGCTCTTCATCCTGGGTTTTTAATAAATCATCCACAGGAGAGCAAGATGGTTGTCATTTTCTAATTTCTGTGACAAGATAATAAGAGGCAAGCAACCTGAAAATTGACATGATATCAGCTCAGTTCATTGAGTGCTATCTAGGCGACATGTGTCAGGCTTAGAAGTCTCAAAGTATTTATCTGAAGTCTTATAAGAAACTTTTGGTTAGAAGTTACTAGTGAGCCAGTTTTCTAGGTGACCCATCTTTGTTCTATGTCTCGGGAGATACATCTGTGTTTAAATATTTCAAAAGAGAATATTTGAACTGGAACCCATGTGTTCCAGTTACATTTCATTGTATCTTACTGTTTTTAACCCTGACTTTCTCACTATTACTCCAGGCAGTGGAGAAGCATCAAGATCCTCAACACCTCTGAATACCAGTGCAGAACTGGCCTTACCTTGAAACGGGATTTATGTGAAGGCTTGTCTTTCGACCAAATAAGCTTTATGATGTATATGCTACTATGTTAGGTGGATGTTTTAGTATCTGACATAGTTTTTGATTTCCTGAATAAAATTGGTAATTAAGAATATTCAGCGTATACTGTATATTTAAAGATGACCCTGTAGGCTGGGCATTGACTCAGTTAGTCAAAGGCTTGCTGCACAAGAATCTGAGTTGGATATTCTAATCCTTATGTGAAGGTAGGCATGGTGGTGGGCACCTGTAATCCTTGCACTAGGTCGGGAGCTGGGCAGGAACAGGGAGATCTCTAGGCCTTGTTGGCAACCCTGAGTAGCCTAATGGCTAGATGAGAGAATCTGACTCAGTAACCAATGCAAAGAGCTTCTGATGAACAAATTCAGAAGCTGACTTCTGGGGCATACACATATATGCACTCCCATACACATGGGCCTGCACACAAAAGAGGGAAAGAAAAGAAGACAAAAACAGTAAGAGAAAGGAAAGAGGCCTCATATAATTGTACACCTGGAGGAAAAGAGGATCTCAAACTCTAGTGACCTATGACACTCAATGATAATATAGTTTTGGTTTTGAGTTTATAATATTAAGATTTAGGGGTTGGGGATGTAGCTCAGTGGTAGAGTGCTTGTCTAGCGAGCACAAGGCCCTGGGTTCGGTCCCCAGGTCCCCACCCCAAAAGAAGACAAGATTTAGTTGTGATTATTTATTTAATACATAACTTAATATATAGTTTATTAGTTAAGGAATCATCATATAGTTGAGAACCTTTAAGAAGCACTTTAAAGCCTATTTAGAAAGAAAATTTAGTGTCTGCATATCATATATAATTTAATATTTCCAGTAATTTTTATAATAAAGAAAATACATCTTTGTCCTAATCATTCACCACCAGTCATCTACTAATTAATCTAGGAAACATTTGAACATTGATTATGAGCTAATTGTAATATCGTTTTTTTTCTTGGAATACAAAGAAAAATAAGAGCCTTACCTGCAGACATATGCATTCAACAGCTAAAATACAGTATCCTTTTGAATGATGTATTTACTTTTATTTTATAATCTTACATGTATGAGTCTTCTTCTGCATGTACATATTTACACCATATAGATGTAGTGTATACATGTAGAAGAAGGATTGGATCCCTTGGAGTTGTACTTATAGGTAGTAGGTAATGGGTACCAAACCTGGGTCCTCTGCTAGAGTCTTGAGAGCTCTTTTAAACCTGCGATCTCTCCATCCCTTATTTAATTTCTTAGTTGACAAGAATTGTAATCTCTGCATGTTTTCAGGGGATGAGCCACCGTCTGGCCAGCCCCACAGCCAAGTCTAATTTGCCTATTACTTGAATTTATAGCCAACTTTCTTCATCTAGCATGTTTGAAAGCAGTCACCTTTCAAGGCACAGTAATGCAAGGACCATAGTAAACATCTTGGCAGTGCTACGTAATAGTTATAGATTAATGAACAACATTAAATATCCAGGCCATTTATTCTGAGGAAGAGGGAAGAATTAATCATGAAGGCAGCGCTCCAGAACCACATTAATTCTGTGCTCGAGTGAATATATTTATTTGAATACATTTTTAAAAGGCCATACATCTTGCAAGCATAAGAAAAATTGAAGGAAACTTCCTGCCTTAGTTGATTTCACATTATGGTGAACTTCACATAATTAGCTCACCGGAGACGAGACTCCAAGTGATACAAATGACAAGAATGGTGGTGGGATTTCTTGAGGGCGACACATTCTTGGTTACCCAGCAAAGGGACCCTGTACCACCCAAAGCCTTTTCTTTGGGTTTAGTATGCAGAGTACTCTGAGATTTTAGTTTGCCTCTCCAGGAATGTGTCCTGGGTAAAGAACCCTGCAATGGTCGCTTCTATTTCTTTGGCTAATGAAACAGATAAAATGCCTACACACTCATGTGCAAGATACGTGGGACATGAAATTGGAGCCATTTCACACTCAGTCAACCCAAGGAAGGTCAAGACGAAAGCTCTTGCAGAGCTTCATGGTTAATACAGCTCTGCCCTCCTGCAGGCAGATGACCTGGCGGTGAATCCACCAAACAAAATGTGCTCGGTATCTAGAACCCTGCCAGAGAGAAGTGCAGGCTGTCTTCCAAGTTGTGGCTTTAAGAAAATCCTATTATCTGATTATGTAACTAAGCAAAGCTAAACCCTGAGATTAGCATCATATCAAAGATAGGAAATTGCAAGAGAGCTCAGCAATGAAAAATACCAGGCAGGAAAACCCCTGCTTTTTTGGTTTTCGGGGATACAAATTTCATCACAGAATGTCCCATAATTCTCTAATCTGAGGAGAGAACGTCAGTTATTCATATCATTTTGACAAAGCATTAAAATAATCTTTGAAATTGGAATGGCACGTGTCCTTTAAAAGCCCACTGAGATGGTCCCTAAAAATAGTTTACCAAGCAACAGAATCGAATTGTTAGGGAATTGCTCTTTAATGCGTCAGAGAGTTGATTCCTGTGGCACTTCAGCTAGCCAAAGTAATAAATATAAAATGGTAATTTTTTTCTCCATGAGCTGTTCTTGCAACTCTCAGGAGTTCATCCCACTCCGGGGTATTATAACAGTGTGTGCCTTGCAGGCACCCGGACCCGCAGGAGAGGCAGTGCGCTCTGGTAGTTGGTTAAATGTACTCAAAAGAAGTTAGCAACTACAATTAATCCCCTGATGCCTGCCGCCGCTGTGTCTATTTCCAGAGTCTAAGTGTCAATGGGGTGTTTGGAGTACAAGGAAATTCTAGATTCCAACAACGAGTGGATGAACACCCTCCCCCAACCAGCTGCAGAGCCTCCCTCCCCACCCCACCCAGCCTCCCCACCAAAGCAGGGGGAGGAAATGCTGACAAAAGAATTTTTATGTCGGTCTAATTGAAATAACAACAAAATCGCCATTCGGGAGAAGGGCGAGCTGCTAAAATTAAATCATCCCTGGAGAAATGTTTACCTGAGGAAAAAAGATAAACGCAAATGATCAGAATTATCACAGGTTCTGGAGAAGGCCTGTGCAACTTGACACTGGGGCTGTTTTAGTTGTATTGTTCATGGGTTGTTTTCTAGAAGCTCCCAACAGCTCTCCCTTACTGCATAAACATATTACTTACTCTCTCCTTTTCTCAGTAGATGTGAAGCAGGGAGAGAAAGTGTTGGTATTTTATGCAACTGAATTTCTGGCTGGAGATGTAGCTAGATGAGAAGGCACTCCCTGCGGGAGGTGCTGCATTTGCAATCTTTTTTTTTTTTTTTTTTGTCCAAGCTGAGGACTGAACCCAGGGTCTTGCAATCGCCCAGCAAGCACTCTACCCCTGAGCTAAATCCCCAACCTGAGGTGCTGCATTTGCTCCCAAGCTTTGAAGAAAAAAAAAGTAAGCTCTACTACAACCTAAGTTTAAAACGTTCATTCTTGTTACTGCCATATTGTTTCTAGCAATTTCTAATGTATTCTTAATTCCGCTCCGATGAGAACGTTGCTAGGTAGTACACTGGGAAAATACAGACAGAGGCTGATGGCCTTAAAAAGGTGATAAGATGACCTAGCTAGGAAATATACTAATTTAAACATAAACATAAATGCTAATATACTAATTTAAACTTATTTAAAGATCTGTTGAATGCCAAGAGGGGACTAGCAATATGGACATACAAGCCTGAGCACGTCAGAGGCTGTCTTAGGGTGTGCCTGGAAGCTTGTCTCTTAGGCGAATCTAGATCCCACTAAGTTGGCAGTACCTGCAGTTTCCAGTATCCACTGAGGGCAGGGATATATTAGAACAAAACTTTAATAGTTAAACAGAAACCTACTATCTTCAGAGGCAAATAAAGACTTATGAAATAGCTGTGAGCCAAGGGAGACAAAAGCCAGAACCGTAATTCACAAGAATCATGAGCCATGCTATCATCAGAAAACTTAGTGCGAAAAGGTTGACATTTGGGAATCTGTGTGCCCTTGAGGGCTGATCTTAGGCAGAGGCCTTGACACATAGCATTAGAATCTCAATTGCAAGGACATAGAAGAATTGTAATGGCTGCCACGTCTTTGAGACCAGTTGATAGGGCAGAGCTGGGAATAACACCTCTGACAAGAAATATAATCACCTGGAACAGACAGGGCCAGGGAGAGGCAGAGGTGGTTCCCAAGCTTACAGAAAACACTTCGAACCGTTTAGATTGGACGATGGATAGATAGATAGATAAATGGTATGGGTAGATATATGGATGATGAATGGTGGGTGGATGGTAGATAGATGGATACATTGATGATGGCTAGAGAGATGGATGATAGTGAGGGATGGATTGATGAATGGATGATGGATGGATGATGGATGGATAGGTGATGGATAGGTGATGGATGATGATGAATGATTGGTGGATGGTGAATGTATAGATGAGATTGAAACAATACTCTGTTTCCCAGTTTCCCAAAGTAATAAATAAGTGTAATTAATTCAGTTTTGTAAATGATTACACAAACATTAAAATTTCAAACATGGAAATGACTAAGCAGAATCAACATTAAAAAAAAATACACAGAATATTAGCAGGACTTTTTCATGTTGTCTTAGCCCTCATAATAGCCAAGAGGTGCACACCGTCAAGATGACCAGTTTTAGTACTTGAGAAGCCACCACAGGAGTCTCAGCTCAGACATTGTGATCTATGCCATTAGGATATCTGCAGAGAGCAGCAAGCTTTGCATATAAAGACTTGAGGTTCAGAGAATCTTCTGAGTTATCACTAAATGTGACCTGCAGATCCATGGTAGGAAGCTGAGGTAAACTATGCAGGAGAGCCCAGTAGAGTAAAAGCCACTCTGCTCAGTCCTATGTTACAGATCGGACCTTCTCTGGGTTGCAGGAGGCAGTTTACTCATTGGGAGGAGTAGGTAACAGCCCTACATAGCAGGAGAGGTTGCCCCCTTCTGCCCAAAGCAGCATCTTCAACACCTCTGCCTGTGAGGCAGCAGCTGCTTGACTAGAATAGTCCAGACTCTACCCACAGCAGCTTTACAGAGATACAGAAAATAAAGATGTGCACTCCAATCCCAGCAGCAGAGCAATCACAAAGGGCCCCAGGTGCACATTTCTTGTTGCTAGGCTCTGACTTCTGTTTCTGCTGCCCCTGGATAAGAGCACTTCTGTGACTAGAACAGCTACAAGTCTTCTACCTGGGCTGTGGCTGCAGGGAGACCAAGGCTCTGCCCCACTTCCCCCGCCCCCGCTCTGGTGGATGACTCTGGCTCCTCTCTAGCCCAGATCTGCACGATTCCAGCTTAAAGCATTGTGTGGTTGCTTCCAGGAATTTCTCACAGAATGCAAAATATTCTAGTCAGAATCTCTTCTCCTCTAGGAGGGGTGCAATCATGCACCATGAAGGTGCATGCTCCCAGAAGAAAATCATTGGTACTCTGATTTAAAACGGGGTGATTAATTATACATTTAATGACGGACTTGTCTGCTATTGCAGTTGAGTTCCTTTAATAGCGCTGCAGGCTTGGGGTTGATAACGCATCTATTATCTGCAGCACTGGGCTGCCCAGATTGCTTTGGGAGGAATTCTGCCTCCCCTCTGCCCACTCTCGGTGGTCTTTCTTGATTTGGCAGGGAGGAGAGAAAAGAATGAAACAACCGTTGCCTAATTA
Source organism: Rattus norvegicus (assembly GCF_021556685.1). Classification (NCBI taxonomy): domain Eukaryota; kingdom Metazoa; phylum Chordata; class Mammalia; order Rodentia; family Muridae; genus Rattus; species Rattus norvegicus. Next base: position 53,552,892 of record NC_141534.1, on the reverse strand, counting down.
CTTATTTTTATTATCCAGCTTCATTATATGCTGCTGGACCATGGGGAATTGATTTTACTAATCCATTTTACCCTTTTGGCTGTGGGAGGGTGGGAAAGAGCATCAGGAGAATGGTGGAGATTTAATAATACCACACTTAAAATTCTACTGTACAAATAAACGATGATTACTTAGACTCTGATCATCTTCCTGGGCAAGAGCCCTAACATCTCCATTGTTCAACTCTCAGTTCCCTGTTGATCCTCTCCTTTCTTGGTCCAGCAGCGGTCAGTATACTTTATATCTTATGTTTAGTTTGCAGATGTCATTCCGTAAGCTCTGCTGCTGGTGTCTGTTCTTGCTTCAGTCACCACCACACTCACAGATCTTAACCCACTCTCTTTGTCCCCATCCCTGTGCTGGAGCTGGAAGCCCCCTCTAACAGTTAATGTGAGTCTCAGCCCCCATCTGTGATTACCTGTGCTTGATAAGTTGTGTAAGCTCGGCTTTCCAAGTGCCTCTGACCTACAAGGCAGAGCCAGCAGTGTAGTGTGTTGAATCGCTCCAGTAGCTCCAGTCAGATATAACCCTCGCAAACAGGATGACATATCCTTCTTGAAACTTTTATCATTGTCATTGTCATCCTCATCCTCATCACCATCATCATCATCATCACTATCATTAACGATCCTGGAAGATTAATAATGCTTATGTTATGTGGTCCTCCCTTCTCCCCAGGGGAGGTGGCCTGTTGGCCACTGGCCCACGAGGATAAAGGGGACAGAGTTGAAGAAAAGGGTTAGGACAGTTTGTGAGTGAGAAATGACAGACTTCTGGGATCAGCTCCAGAGAATCAGCTCTTTTATTTAGAGTGAGTAAAGGGCTCTATAGTTTCTGGGAAGGGGAGTAGGGATTTCCAGGGTGGGTAAGTATCACTGGCTTAGGGTAGTAAAGAAAGAATGCCTGCTTTGTATGGACAGGCATTCCAGGAATTCTTTTCAGAGGAAAGGACTTTGAACCTATAATCTTGCCAAGGATACCTGACAGGCTGCAGGTAGAGGATATGGGGTTTGGGCTCCCCAGATTGGGTACAGAAGAAGAAGCCATGTCATCTTGCACCAAGCTCAAGAGAGCTGTGTGGACACGGGGGAATTGGCCTTCAGCAGCAGGGCCCAACACTATTAAGCTGTAGAATTTCCTCTGTCCTTTTACTTTAATCGTGAGTCTGCTTTAGTCTGCCATGTATCTTAGAATCCAGATTTTACGTAATAATTGGCAATGTTTGGAAATCCATTCTTGGGCGCTATCATTATTATCATCACATTATAAACCTTCTCCTCATACCTTCCTGTCCTTAAGAGCTATTCTACCTGTACATTTCTAACCCCCCACTTCTTATGCATTAGTACAAATGATTATATAAGAATGGAAAAATGGACCTTTATAGCCAATGTGTCTTATGGCAAATCCAGGCAGTGGTAGAGCCCCAGAGAGGCCCCCTTATCTTAACCATATGCTTTGTAAACCACCCAACTTGACAATGTGGTCCTGAGAGCTGTGTCCCTACAGAAGGCGAGAGACATCCCCTATGGCCTCATCTCTCTTCAATACATAGGATGGGAGATTAAAATATGAGAAGTGACTTGGAGAAACAGATGTGGGTAATATTTTTGGGTAAAGACCGTCTCACATATTTTTTAAATGTTTCTTAACTTTTAACTGAAAATATTGATATAACAAAAAGCCATTTAAAATAACAGATTTGTGGGAGGAAATATGTGCAATCTCACAATATAAATAAATGCAGCTCATGAATAATTAAAATGTGCCTTGGCTTTTTTGATTTTCATAGATTTGAATTTTCTGTTCTCTGAAAGAGTTACATTAGCATCATTAACATTCAGACGATTAGGAAAAGGTGTCTATGGGGTTCATTTACAATTCAAGTGAGTCTTTATCTTCACTGTGGAGGAAAATGTACTGACAGAAATTACCCCAAATTCCCAGCTATGGTTTTTGATACATTTTTAAATATATCAAAGTGAACTGCCCTTATTGTAAGTATGGCTTATGCATTTACAATGTTTATATGGACAGTGTGTGGACCTCTATAACATATAATTAGGATGTAATGAAGTTGGTATTCATAAAATTGAAGGAAAGGACAAGATTGTGCTCTTATCAAAAATGTGCGTGCGGGCGTGTGTGTGTGTGTGTGTGTGTGTGTGTGTGTGTGTGTGTGTGTGTATGTGTGTGTGTGTTCTCTACTTGTGATCTAAGTTTGATTCTGTCCCTAGTGACTGCCATGGACTGTGCCCAACCTCCCACTCTATACAAAGCTAACTTATTCTGTCACTCACATTTATCAGCAACAACTTGGGTACCCTGGAGCTGTTCTCTGCTCCCCAGGCTGCTGGGCATGGATTTTCTGAGATCTTTTGGGCTATGATCATAGCCTTCTCATGTGAAGCTAGCTTCAAACTGTCACTGCTCTCTATTCCCTTTCAAATATGCACAAGGAAGCCAGAAGTCTTGTCCAAACGAAGCAGGCATGTCCCGCTGCATGTTATGGTGCAGGGCTCTGAGGTCTCACATCACAACTGAATCAACTTAAATGCAAACCAAGTGCTTTGGTCTGTAAGAGTCTTAATCTCTTCTCTGCTACCATATTTCCTAGACTCTACTATATTGTTTTCTGCCTTTGCTCCTTCCTTCCTTCCTTCCTTCCTTCCTTCCTTCCTTCCTTCCTTCCTTCCTTTTTTTCCCTGTATGGCTGCCAAATTCCTATTCATTATTAAAGCAAAAACAACAGCAACAACAACAGCAACAACAACACCTTCCATATATTTTTTGCAATGCCCAACCATTCCTTCTCAAAACTGAAACTTCATCCCCAAGCAAAGAATAAAATAAAATAAAATGAGCCCACTAAATAAACACAGAGTGCCTGCTTCATTACTTAAATAACCAGTCAGAGTGGAAATAACTGTCAATCCCTAGTAAATGCCCTTGAGACTATCATGACTCCCTTCTCCTGGGTTTGGAGGATGGATGTGAAGATGGAGGGAGCCTTTCTCACAGCTCCAGAGCTGCAGTAATATTGTGGCATGAACAGCTGCTTCTGCTTTTTCTCTAGTGACAGAGCTGAAGAAAGGAGGTGCAACAATCCCTTCCCTTAGCAGTGTTGATAGATTTCTGGTGATCTGCCAGGCACTCGTCAACCGCACCGAAGCACCATGGAGGAAAGTTAGAAAGAGAGACCGGAAGTGAACCTGGAGAGGCCCAGCCCACAGAGGGCAGGCAGGGAAGTGGTCCTGGGAGGACTCCTGAGAGGGCACAGCACATAAAGTGCTTGTGGCTAAGCATAAGATCCGAATCAGGATTGGCAGCACTCCCAGAAGGAAGAGCCATTGAGTGGGTTGGTGGGCCAGTGAGTCAGCCGAAATTGTGTCCTGGGTTCAGTGAGAGATCTCTCAAAAAAATAAGTAAATAAATAAAGGAGACTCCACTGAGGAAGGCATTCTCATGACAGCTGCCGGACTTGACACACAAATTACACATACACACACATGCACACACACATGCACACGCACATGCACACACTCCATATAAGGAGAGAAAATATAGCCAGAATTAGTTCTGAACAGGAAGTGAGACAAGCTACAAACCTTCAGGGTCCCTCCCCAGAAATGCACTTCCTCTAGTAAGTCTACCTCTTCCCACCGGCCCATGCTCTTCTGAAATAGTACCACCTCCGGGAGTCAGTGGTTTAATATCAGAACCTTTGAGCAACATTTCCCAATCAAACCACAAGCACCATGCTATTTTTGTTCTGATTTTGTTCTGATTGTTCTGCAGGATTAATGAAAACTGGCGCTGTGATATATCCAGAATTATTCTTTTTGCTAAGTATTGCTTCGACTACTTGCAGTCTTTTGTGCTTGTCAATTTTAGGTCTGCTTTCTCTAATTCTATTAAGCACAACATAGTATTCACAATGCAGTGGTGGCTTTTGGTAATATATCCAGTTTCATAATAAGAATATGGCTGATCGTGAGCATGAAAGATTTTTTTTCCAACTTCTAATATCATCCATGTTTCCTTCCCTGGTTAGTCTCATGCGACTGCCAAGGATGTTATCCATCTCTTTTAGAGTTCTGGTTCTTTTGCAATACAGATCTTCAAACACTGCCCCCCACCCCTGTCCCCTAGTATTTTGCTGAATTCATTGGGATCTGTAAAACCTAACCTTATTAACATGGGTTTCTTAGGTCTTTCCCAACTTCGGTTACCTTGGTTAAAGCTATGATGACCTTGTTTATCTTTTCAAGAGCCAACTCTGTGCCATCCAATCTTTGCACAATCCCTTTAATTTCCATGTCATTAATTTCTGCCCTTCAGCTTATTATTTCTGTCTGCTGATTTTGGTTTTGACTCCTCATTTTTTTTTCCTGAGAAATTGGAAGTAAACCATTAAGTTATTTATTACTCCTGATCACTTTTTAAAATGTTCATGTGCATGAGTGTTTTGCTTGCAGGTGTGTTATGTGCATTCCTGTTGCCCATGGAGACCAGAATAGGGAATCAGATCCCTCGAAAGTAGAATTTGAGATGGTTGTGAGCCACCATGTGGATGCTAGTTATGGAACCAAAGACCTCTGGGAGAGCAGCCTGTGTTCTGGGTGTCTAGGTACTCTGGTTTTCTGGATTATAACCGTCTGCTTCTTATTAGCTGTTGGTGACACGGGATTCTGGGGGTTACAAGCAGAGACATAGCTGTTTTCCCAAGCATTTTAAAGCCTACACCGATGCTAGTGTTTTCCGAGGTTCGCAGTCTCTCCTTTTGTCTTGTCAGTTTCAGTTTTACACATAAGTGGTTTTAATCATCTCCCTCCTGCTTCAGGTTGATATATTTTTACTGCTCTAGACTGATGGTTCTTTGACCAATTTGGGGAAGTTTTTGTTATATTTTTAACAGCATGTCATCGTGTACTCTTCTGAAATCCAGATTGTACACCTGGTGAGGTGTTGATATTATCTCACAAGGCTGTCACTCTAACCGTTTTCCCTCTGTCTATTTTACCCTCTCTCCTGCCATTTTAAAACTCTTTGAATCTGTATAAATTTGATGAATATTAGTTTTTAGCCATAGACAGCCTGAGGCTAAAACCATCCAGTCATTGTCCTCACAGCTTTTGAACACTGAGCTTCTAACTTTGCCATTTGACTCTTTTAAACATTTCCACATTCCTAATGATATTTCTATTTAATTCGCAAATCGCTTCTCGGCCTTTTGGCTAAGATCAAGTGTAGTATCTATTTAATTCACAAAATTGTATCTCCTTTTAATGATGTGAAATATACAACAGTTTTATAGTTTTCACATAATAGGGCTAATATTGAGGTAATTTCGTGATTTTTATTCTATTTTATTCTCCAATAGCCTTCATTAAGACTATATTAACATGCTTGTGCTGGTTTGAATAGGTTTGGTTCCAGACATTCATGTGTTTCAATGCTTGGCCATACAGAATATTATTATGAGGAAGTGTGGTCTTATTGTAGTAGGTGTGGCCTTACTGGAGGAAGTGTGTCACTGTAGGGGTGGGCTTTCAGGGTTCCTATGCTCAAGCCCCAGCCAGTGTGAGACAATTCTTCTTTGCTGCCTGTGGATCAAGATGTAGAACTATCAGCTCCTTCTCCAGCCCCATGTCTGCCTGGATGCTGCCATGCTCTCCCTCCTTGATGATAATGGACTAAACCACTGAACCTGTAAGCCAGGCCCAACTAGGTGTTGTTCTTTTATAAAAGTTCACTTGGTCATGGTCATAGTGTCTCTTTGAAGCAATGGAAACCCTAACTAGGACACTTCCTGTTGTCTTTAAGGCTGATGACTAGCCCTTATTTTAGAAAGACACTCTAGTTCCCAAATCAGATGCCTGTGGAGTCCCAGAGGACCTTACTACATTGATTGATGATTCCATCCAATCTGAGGAAGTTCTATCGCAATTCTCAAAGGCTAGAAGTCTTGTCTGGTAAGACTGCCAGGTATAACCCAGACCTCCAGAGAGAGACTTGGTGGCTCTCTTCCGGGAATCCTTTTGTAGTCACAGTCATATCTACTCATGCAACCTTGAGGGATGCCAGGGGTGACCTATCCTCTAGCTAAAGAATTGGGAAGAAGTCTTCAGGGAAGCACTGACTTGAAAACTAGTATCTTCTATTTCCAGAGTCTTTTCTTTTTTAATATCTATTTGCAATAGGAGGACTCATGTGTTTATGTAGTTATAGCAGACATTATTGTATATGATGAATGAACTATTCAACTGTGTTTCTGTTTCATACCAACTATTCCCTAAAAAATTCCATAAGCCCAAGTTATGAAAAGCAGAAGATAAGAGATGATTCTGAAGACAGTTGAGACAGATATCCTTCATGTTGAATAGTGAGACTGTGTTACATGTAAATCAGTAAAAAGATCTACTAAAATAACAACTGATTAAAAGATATTTATAATATAAATATGTATAGAAAAATCAATGTATTTCCACATTTTGCATGGGAGGTGGGAATAAAATCCCACCTCTAGCCAAGGAGCTATTGGCATTTTATGGCTTCTGGGAGAAAAGGGGTCAGTTTTTCTTAATGACTTGACTCCCGGTAGGTTGACCACACACCAAGGCAGGCCCAACTTTCAAGAGCAGTGGGACAGCAAAATGGGTCCTGATAGGAAAGAAAGAAGAAAACCTAAAGGTTGGTTGGTAGGGAATGGAGGTAGAGAGAATTAGTCTGGGAGAGGAGGGTGACTGTGATCGAAATCTAGCATATGACATTCTCAAAGAATTAAAAAATATTATTTTAAAAGAGCATTGGCCATCTAGGCCAATATAGGGTATTTGTTGAATTATGTATATGTATATGTATATGTATATGTATATGTATATGTATATGTATATGTATATGTATATGTATATGTATATGTATATGTATATGTATATGTATATGTATATGTATATGTATATGTATATGTATATGTATATGTATATGTATATGTATATGTATATGTATATGTATATGTATATGTATATGTATATGTATATGAAAATAAAATTTCTAGAAAAGTTTAATAAAATAATATTGCTATTCAAGTATACACACTCTTCTTGACCAGAGCCACTGATTTTCATTCTGTTGATGATTGCTTTTATGAATTGTTTTTTCATATTGAATGAGAGCAAACTTCTGTATAGCAGGCACTGCTTCATTCTGCCAGAGGTATGTGGGAATCTTTTTCCATTGGAGTTAGGACTAAAATCCTAAGACTAAAGGTGATTACCTTAGACTAAATAAGCATGGAATTTCAAGGTCTGGCTATCAATAAACCATTTGACTGACCCTTGTTGATAACTGTTTTGATAAATGTCATCTTTATAACATAATGAGAAAACTCTAGGTGCGATGATAGTAGTAGTAGAATCATTAACTGGACATTTTCCAACTCACTTAACATTTTACACACAGGGTTAGCATTCTTCTCTGTTCCTATAGATCAGGAACATGGGTGGAGTCATTAGTGAAAAAGCTATCTGTCCCTTCCAGGATCATGCACTAAATACAGGTTTGAACCCACAAAGAGATGGCACTCTTTCTTCTTTGGATATTTCAACTGAGAACGAAGAGTCCCAGGCTTTAAGGTTCTAAGGTGTTTTGTGGATTAGGTGTCATTGTTGTTGATCCACCCTGACTATTCCTCATAATTCCAATGCTGAGTGCTGTTTTAGGTCAGTAGGCCAAAGATCTCCTCAGCATAAACATCTGGAATGGAATTCTGGATCAGAGAACAAATTCATTTTATACTTCTGTAGAAGCAGAACAATAATATATCACTTCTGTTTAATTATCAATGTTAGAATGTCCATTTTGGGATTTTATAGAATCAAATAATTTTCAAATTGCTACAGAGGAAGACTTTTGTGTCTTTAGCAGTTAGTGTGTTGGGATGATGCAATCTGGCAGGTCCTGTAGGAAAACAGTCACAGGTAGTCACGAATGGCTTGGAAGTGAACTCTCCAAAGGTTGTAACATGCTGGAAAAATGTCATAGATTACACTGAACAAAGGTCATGCTGATAGGAGATGCTTCTGCAGGATCAGCTGAGGATGAAAATGAACAGCAGCTTAACAGTGAACATGAGGCCCAGAAACCCTTTCCAAGAGCTAAGGCCGCACCTACTTTGACTGTGATGACATGGCAGGAAATCTTGCAGGGAAGTGATTTTTGCCACACCATTGCTTACAGATCAATAAGGATATATAAGGATGTGTGTGTGTGTGTGTGTGTGTGTGTGTGTGTGTGTGTGTGTGTGTGTGTCTGTGTGCCTGTGTGTGATGTAATTATTATTAGATTATATTCTGTTTTCCATTTAAGTAATGCTTTAAGATTGGAGAGAAAAACAGCCTAATAATAGAAGTTTACTGAACACGCTAACTATTGGGAAGAAAAATATTAAGAGGATGTATTGATTATACATATATAATTAGCTATATAGTACTGATTTTTCTTAATAATATATCCCACACATATAATATCTTTGTAGAAGTTAATCTATTAATCATTTAAACAGTCTATTTGTGATAGAAAAATATTTTTGGAAACATATATTCTTATATAATTCCTTCATTCCATTTCTTGGGGGTTATATTGATTTTTTTGCCCATGTGATTTGATTGAGAAATGCCCCTCACTGTTCCACATGCTTAAACACTTGGTTCCAGCTTGTGGTGTTGGTTTGGAAGGCTGTACTTTTAGGAGGTAGAGGCTTGGTGGATCACTGAGGGCAGGCTCTGGGGTTTAGTACCCCACTTCCTATTGACTCTTAGCTTCCTGACTGTGGACACAATACAATCAGCTACCTCACAGCCCTAATGCATGCCTTTCCTGATGCACTAGGTGGTATCTTTCTTGATTGAAGGATATTGACGTGGAATTCTAAAATGATAGTATTTGCATATATTGCCTGCACATGCTTAATTCAAGCATATACTTCAAATCATCCCTAGATTGCATATAATGGCTGATGCCATGTAAATGCAGTGGAAACAATTGTCAGGATATCAGAGGGAAGAAGTCTGAATGTGCTCAATGCAAACTTGATTTCTTTCAGTATTTTTATTCATAGCTGATAGAACCCATGTGTATGGAGAGATTTTATAATGTACAGGCTCAAGTAGCTAGATAAATGTAAAAGAGAAGGGCATAGTGAGGGAGAAGCAGAAATTGAAGTGTTTCTCCCATGAGTCACCTAGAATGCTGAAGGCCATCAGAACACTGGCATTGGAAAAGAAACTATCCTCTTCTCGAACCTTGGAACAACAACCAAATGGCTAACACATTTGAGACTAAGAGACATTGAGATACTCTTATAACACAAGTGTGTGTGATAGAGCCAAGAGCATAGGACATGAACAAGGTAGGGGGGCTGGTCCTATACACATGCAAGCAAGACAAGGAAGTGGGATGTCCATTCTAGGTGCTCACCTTAACCCTTCACCTGGTGTAACCATTCCTTTTGATGTTGATTGAGTTGGATCCCAATACCATTGAGTTTGTCCGTGAAGAGCTTTCAGAAGGGTTAAACTGAGCAAAGATGACCACAATAAAGGTCTATGGTGTTATACCATGGACCACAGTTCCAGACAGAGAGGAGAAATCCAGCAGAGAACCTGAACTTTCCATCTCTGCTTCTTGGTCACAAGCAGCTCCACACTTCACCATGCCTTTCCTTGGTAGTAGACTGTATCTTAATACATGAGCCAAAACAAATCCTTCCTCCTTTAGGTTAGCTGCTTTTTGTCAGTTCTGGCCAGAGCTATTTATTAAACCTCTGTTTTGGGCCAAGCAGTAGAACAAAAGGTGAGACTCTGGGCCTAGGAACACAGCAGGGAGATTCTGGGCCTAGGAACACAGCAGGGAGATGGCACGTGGGAAGGTATTGTGTCCACAATGTCTGCCCATCAAGCCCATATCCTAATGGACTCTAAAATGAAGACAGTCTCTGCAGAAAAGACAGCATACCACCAAATATATATATATATGTATATATATACATACATATATATATATACATACATATATGTGTGTGTGTGTGTGTGTGTGTGTGTGTGTGTGTGTGTGTGTGTGTATGAAATTTCAAGAAACCAAACCTAAGAAATCAGAAATACATTAGAGTAAGACTTGGAAGATTTTAAAATCTAGGAAGAGGGATTGAACAGATTGACTCATGGTACTGGGGAGGAATGGGTGCTGGGATCTCACCAAGTGCCTGAGTTCATCTCTGCCTAGCTTATAAGAGCTTCAGTGTAGCTGAGATTGTTGATGCTAAGGCCAAAAAGGACTCTAAAAAAATCCAAGACAAAAACAAAGACAGTATCAAGGTACCACGGTGAGGACATGACTGTCGCTGTTTGGTGTGTGTCTGTAGAATATCTCACCCCAGAAGCTCTTGAGTTGGCAGGAAATACACCTGAAGAGTTCAAGGAAAAGCTACTACCCCTTGTCACTTGCAGCTTGGCTTTATGGAGACGGAGGATTAAATCCTCATCAAGCCTATAATTGCTGCTGTTGGTGACATCACACACATCCACAAATCTTTGATTGATATGCCTGGAATCCTTAGTACCTCAGGACTAAATATTCCTAACTGCCTTTCAGTGTTTGTGATTTCAGTGTACTGCATCTCTATGAGAAACACAATTTTACCTTTTTGTAATTCCATTTGAGAAAGTTGGAGGCTTAATTAAACTGACCAAATTTCTGCATATGAATCTTAACCTTATTTAAATGGGACTGTGGCTTCAAAGAAGCTATTGATTCTAACATAGCAGGTTTGGTTGAGTTGATTGGGTTTTAATTGTGATGCAGACATTATAGTAACAAATATATGTTTTTGTACAAACATTATTCCAAGCTGGTGCTAAGCTCTTGATTGCTGCTCACCACTGAAGCTGTTACTACAGGAAGACTCATAACTGTTTTGGATAGTCATTATTTCCTTCACACTGTCCCCATATCCTAATGAGTAAGCCACTTTTCAAAGTCATTGTGAATTATTAAAGAACTCTTATCTGTGGTCCTGCCCCCTTACCCTTTTACATTAAGTGACTTTCAAGCTTTCATTTCTGGCTACCTTCCAAGTGGCTTGCAAGACTACACATACCAATACTCTCAAATGCTCTTGTGTTTTGCTGTGTGTCCTCCCAGTACGTCCCAAAAGGAATGTATTCATTGAGAGTCATAGCCTGCCAAATCTGACTTGGCCATGGTAGGGATGTCACAAGATGATCCATGCCTCTGGAAAAGACATAACAGGACATGGGCCTTCACAAGTGTAGATGGTTGTTGGACATGATTACTTCATGTTCCTCCTTCAGGAATTATTCTCCTTGCCAAGGTTAATGATTCCATGAGAATCAGAGACAGCAGAAGTCCAGAAGACATGGGTGTGACTAATGTTTCGGCAAAATGATGACTGCTGAGACCTCCAGGACAACAAGGCTAAGGAAAAGAACTCTAAAAATATGAGTTCAAACTATAAAATTTCTCAATTATGCAAAATATAAGAATGCAGTATTAATTGTATAAGGAGCTTCACAGATCTAAAGGAATAGATGCAACTGTATTATGAGTCAACTTGTCAGAAAGATACAAAGACAGGCTGATAAAAAGGCAGACAGAATCTGAGTTCAAGGTCAGTCTGGGACAGAGGGAATTTAAGTCCAGGCCTAGACATGGTAGGAATGGTAATTTCAGGGCAGGCTTCTACCCAGCTAGCTTATTGTTTGTGTTTAACAAAGGGAGGCAGATCTCTGAATTCTTTTGCAATGTTAAAAAAGAAAAACCAACTAACCAAACAAACAAACAAAAAAACCCCGATGTGCTTGCTGTTTCTTTCTAAGAATCAGAAGATTGGGGTCATGGGATGCTGATTCATGGGATAATCAAAAGGTAACCTGGGATGGATGACTGAATTGATATGTAAATAAGTCTGCACCTGGTCTGCAAGAGATAAGTTATCCAGAGAAATTTTAATTCAAGAGAAAGCTGTCTAGAAAGTTGTCTCAAGTAGAACACAATTCATCAGCTTGTAACTCCTATTTTGACTTCAAGTTATTTGTTTTGCCACTTTCAAACACCCCTTCTCTCAGGAACCCCTTTCCAAGTTGAGGCTGGTCCTTGACAACGACAGCCCTCACAGTGTTACGGTAATGCCTGGTGTGTGCTGTCATAGTGTCTACAACACTTAAAGAAATTAACTGACATTCACCCAAATGATTACTCTCTACATGTAATGGAAAGGATGGTATTAAGACATCCCCAGATGGGTAACAGGATAGGGTGATTTGTAGAGCTTTAGCTTTGATTAAATAAGGAAGCCGTAACAATGATCTCTGACTTAACTCTGGCCTCAGGTTCAATTTGGGTTTTGTTTCGCTTTGTTTTCTCTTTTTTTAAACATGGGATTAAAATTGCAATGTGTTCAGTAGATTCCAAGCTATGAGCTCTGAAGTTTACTCTTCTCCCGGGCCACATGTGGTAAGGGGTACTTATACACTCTTGAGTGGCAGTATGAAATGTGTCTTGTAGTCTGTCATGTGACCAGGAGAAAAAAAGCCAGTGCGCTCGAGTTTCTGCACCCCTGAGCTAGGGCATTCAGTAGGTCTGGTATACTAAATACATTTTTAATTCATAATCATGTCATCAGATCAGGAGCGTTCACACTAAAAACATTTACCAACTAAAACCAAAGCAAAAGGTTTTGGCATATAAGCTCTTATTAATAAGAGTTATACATTTACAGCAAGGAAATATATAAAATAATAAATTTTAGATATTCTTTCTGTGAAATTTGTTCAGATCAACACTTTCCAAGTCTTAATTAAAAATTTACAGGCATCTTTTTTATGTCTGCTACATGACTGAACGTTGAAATATCTGTTTTAATTCCTTAGAGGTTGCTCTGTGCCCAGAGCCAAGAGTAGGACTAAGGAGGAGAGGTATCCTCCTGAAGTCATTGTTTGAAAGAAGGGAAGGGGCTGTCTCCAGAGAGCTCATGGGGAAGGTGCTCTGTTCTGGTGCTAATGAAAGTCCAACACCCATAGCAGTAAAAACTAACCTAGGGCAAATGGAACTTGGTAGGAATACATCTAAGAGTTTTCTAAGAATCTGAGTTTTCTCAGGACAGTTTATATCTGCACACTGCCATGTGGGAAATACTAGTTTCTGTGAAGTATTGGTCTCTGAACAACAGTGGCAGAAGCTGTAATTGCTGAAAGGGCAGAATCAGAACCTGGCAGACAGGGTGGCCAAGGGTAGTACATAACTGACTTTGCCAACAGAGAGACAGAGGTAAGGATGCTGCTGCTGCTGCTGCAGCAGAGACACAGAACATGGAGACAGGGCTGGGAGGTTGCTATTGGACTCGAGAATGTATGCGATGCTGGAAAAGAGAAATACTCAGAGGAAGGGAGGGTGGAAGTTTGGATGACCATTGGTGGCCCCTGGGCAATCAGCAAAAGGAGCATTTGTTGGGATCTATGTCACCTTTGGGCTTGCTTGTCCTCTCCTTGCCTCTCCCACCTCTACCTCTCTGACCCCTCCCTTCCCCACCTCTACCTCTATCTCTTCTCCTCCCTTCTTTTCCTTTGTTTTCCTGTTGGAGAAGAGAATTCTTCACATATTTGGAAAATCACATGATGTAATAACTTGGGGGGGGCAGCCAATGCTCTCTGTCACAAAGAACGAAACCTACTGAGTATTTTACATTAAAAAAAAAATAGAGCAAGCTTTTAATCTCACCACTCAGGAGGCAGGGGCATGGGGAAATCTCTGTTAATTCACAACCAGTCTGATCTCCGTAGTGGTTTCTAGGCCAGCCTGAGCTACACAGTGAGACTCTGTCTACAAAATAAAGTAGATAAACCGTAAGTGGGAGATTAAATATGTAAAAGAGTGAGAATGAGTTTTGCTGTCCAAACATTAGAAAACAGATAGAAGAGGACTTGAAAACTAAGCCTGGGAAATTTAAGATCCTTATGTTCCTGGAGAACTAGAGTAGAAAAGCATCGGAATTGTCAAAACATGGTATGTTTTACGTATAGGCGATCATTTTCAATGGCAAAAGAACGGAAGACAAATACCTAACACAGCTTACAATATCTAGAAATACTAGATCATATTACTTTTTAAAAAAGCAAAAGGCTTTATGGTTTTATCAAAATGTTTTTTTTAATGATAATATCAAACACATGAAAGTCATATAGAAAGGATGCCATTTTAGTGTCAGGAGCCAAAAGCTTTGAATAATAAATGAATGAATAATAAATACTTGAAATGTGTCCTAAGGAAACATTAGAGACGCATACAGATGTTTTAGGAATCACAGGGAAAGCACGCAGATATTTGGGTTAGCTTGGTCAGAGGAAGAGAGGGATGTGCTTAACCCCCCATGTTTGGGTCAATACCTGGCCTTCAGAGCCACAAAACCCACAAACAAAACCAAATGACATTACAAAAATCAACCACACAGCTTCCTCCTTAGAATAGTGTTATGCAAGTTTCCTAAGATGTCATCAAAATGTCTCATCTCCACATTACCGGCACCTGGGAAGCAGAGGCGAGAGGATCTTATGTCCTAGACCAGCCTGGATTTCAATACTAAGATTCCTGTTTGAAATGCACAAGCATTCGAAAGTCCCCAGCACAATCTTTAAAATTAACAGTAGGTAAAACTTCAGATAGTGTTCTCAGGGAAACGTATCTGAGATGCTCAATGTAGTGCCACAGTTACACAGGCCCTCTGTGCTGCCGATCCACTAACTACCGGAAGAAACAATCCCTTTAACATTCACAGTGAATGCATAAATCTGAAAAGTACTCATCTTATAAACAGATAAATTAATTGTGTTAACTCCATGGCCATAGGATCGATAGCAGTATATATCTTGGGCATCCCTTCTGTTGTATTTGACAGAGGGCTCTGTATTGACTTCCTATAATGTATATGGCCTTGGATTATTGTCCAGTGTAGGTTAACTTGTACTTTTTTTTTTTTGTCTTTGGAGCCCACTAAATTAGCCTTCTCTATGTCACTGTTCTCTAGGCATTATTGGAAGCCCCTGGATGAATGGATTCAGTTGACGCTCACAGCAATCCTGCTAAGTAATTACTCTGATCTCCCTGTTTCACAGCAGAGAAACAGGATGCTGTGGAGGGATGTGATACAGAGTCAGGCACTGGGGGCAATCTGTGTTCTTGAGAAAAGAAGTAGACACCGATCCAATCTGTGGGAAGGATGTGTGGTAAGCCACTGCCAGGGAGTTATCCTTCCCTCAGGGACCAGGAGTAGAGGACACAATTCCCCAGAGAAGTGGGAGAGCTAAGGCAGATCTATCCACGCCGAACAGTGCAGATCCTTAGCAGAAATGCCTTCTGCTTTCTCATTCCGCCCTTTCTCTTCTATCTTGCTATCTAATAGCTCACTGTACAGTATAATTCAACTCCTTACCAAGCATATCCATCCATCTCACAGCCTGGCCACTTGCTTCATTTCGTCTGTTTGTTCTTTGAGACAGGCGCTTCTATGTAGCCCAATCTGGTCTCAAACTTGCTGTGATCCCCCTGCCTCTGTATCCTCCATGCTGATGCCTACCACCACACCACCACACCCAGAGCACTAAATTTAAAATTAGGCTGTTGAAAACTCAAATAGTGTCCTGACTGGGTAGTCTCTCTCAACTCTGTTCTTCCTCACTGTAGCCATACTTGTACAGGACACTCCAAGTGAGCCTCGTCTTCTCCTTCTCGGTCTTTACATCACTCTGTTACCGGGCGCGATGATTCTACTGCCTAAATGCCTCCCAGGAACACCCTCTCCTGTAACTCTGAGAACTGCACCTCAGTCTGGGGTTTTTTCGATATAGGAGGAACCTCTCAGTTTTTCCAGCATCCCGCAGGGTACGGGTGATTGCCACAGGCTCTGTTTGAACATCTGACTGTAGAGGGGCAGAGTGGCTTCCTTTACTTAAGATTTCCATTTCAACCTCCTGAACAGAGGAAGTCTGCTGCTTAATCAACTATAGTTACTTCCCACACTGCGCTCACAGTCTTTTTCTTTCTGCTTTGGTTTCAGTTGATAATATGTGTCTGATATTTTATTAAATTATATTGCTCATTACCAATTACTTCAACATCAGACCGGGTCCATTTACTGTCTTGCTGGCTTGGGCTTGCTTCTGCTGGGATTTGGGTAGAACTCTGCTCTTCTCTATGAGGGAATATTATTGGTTTTGTTTGTTATTGTTTTAATGAGCATGCGCCAACAATACCTATAAGACTTCTGAATACCCTGCTCTGTATTGGGTCCCTCCACACAGCCTCCTCCTGCTTTGCTTTGATGGAGGTCCCCAGTGTGCTTCCTGTGTTCCTGAATCTTATGTGACCGTTCCTATTGTATGGTGATCCAAAAGGCCGTCAGCTGGAAGGTCCAGAGAAGGCTCTGAGTCACACCACCCTCTGGCCTGCAGAGGATATGGCTATTCTTCCTCCTGGGGCAATATTTCAGCTTCCTGCATGCTTGCTGTATGAATCATCCCAGACTTCACAATTTGGCTAATTAGCCCTGACTCCAAGCATCTTCTAGCGTCCTGAGCCACCAGCTGCAGTTTTTGTGTGAACAATAAAACTAGGCTTAATGAGGCAAATTCTGAAAAGAAAATACTGGACACCCTTTACTGACACTCAGACAGTGTCCTCATCACTCCCAGGGTCTGCATGGAGAACTCTCCCAGACCAGAGAACAGCCTGCAGTGACCCACCATAAATTACTCTGGGGAAGGGTGTATTCATCTTAAGATGCTCTCCCCAGCCTACCACAGCTAGATGTCATTTGCATCTGAAATTTACCTTCCTTCTCTTCCCTGAGTCCAGTCCTGCTTCTCTTTAAGGACTTGGCTGTTAAAAATTGAAATTACCAGACATGCTGGATTTTGAATTTATGCCAGGGTTCCTTAGGCAAATGCTTTCTGCATTCCCAAGCACGAGGAGTGAAAGCACAGTTCTCCCAACCGCCTCTGTCAGACAGTCTCCTTTGCTCCTGACTTTTGTGACAAGATTCTTGTATCTGTGGGAGCTGTGGAAAAATCATGGTATAAATTCCAGCACCTGGGAGGTTGCTTCTCTTGGTGTAAATCAGTCCTATGGGGAGGGGGGGGAAGACTCCCTCACTGCCAGTGCATGCGTGATGCATGGCCTGGCATCACTGGCTTGTCACCTCCCTCTGCAGGGCTCTCTGTAATGATCTAGTTGCTGAGGGCACATCCTGGGCCTCATCTGGGCCATACCTGGAAGGCCCATTTTTCTGAGGGAATTATCAGATCATACACAGACGGCAGTGACTGCTGGTGGAGACATGACCACTCAAGTTATTCAAAGAGATAAATGTCCCATCCACTGACTGAGTCACCGCATGCTAGCTAATCATGTAACAGCAAACACAACGTTTAAAGCACAGTGAAGGGCCATGTTCTCCTTCTTATAGGGGACTTAGAAACATTGTTAGAAATTTCAGTTCTGAGAAGAGGTTCGCGCTTGAATCTGTCTTGTTGATTTAACTCACCCTGTTCTCCTCTGGACCCAGCTGAGTCTCAGCTCACTCCACACACGGAATCCTGACATTCACACATCCTGTAGAACATTACAAAGGAACTTGCCTATGCCACAGGACCCTCTCAGAGGCTACCTGTCTCATTTTTTCTAGAGTATTGAAAGCAGGCCCCAAATTTGTCACAGTGTATAAGCCAGTGAAACTCATTTCTTCTGTCCAGGGACATCAGCATCTGTAGTTGACATGCATGTGCTATAAGAGGTGAAAAGGAGATATTTGTGAGGCCAACAGGCATGTAGTATCTCCATTGTGCCACAATTCACTATGGAAAGACCACTCAATTTTTACATGAGTGTTTTAGTCCAAGACCCAATACTTTCCTTGGGATGTAAATTTGAATTAAGTAGATGTGACACCACGGGCAGCTAGATGAATTAGTGGGAAACTAGTATCAACTCTAATACAACAAGGTGCAATAAAATTGTATGTGTTAAAATCTAAGGACAGCTTCCTTCTGTCGTTTATAGTCAAACATTTATTTTTTGTGTGAATTCACTCTACCTGTGTCCTACTTATGAATTGCTTGATCAGAATTTATAGAAAATAAGGGTGTCTGCTACTTTTAAATTTTACTTATGGCTTAAAATCTGCATTAGCTACTTAGACTGTTGAAAGGATGGTTTCCTGTAGCATGCATGTGTGAAGCCACAGCATAAGGCCTTTTGAAGAAGGAAGCAGAGATGCTGGATGGGAGACACCACACACACACACACACACACACACACACACACACACATACACTCACACATACACACACACATATATATATACATACACATATACACACACATATACACACACATACACTCACACATATATATACATACACATATACACACACATATATACACACATATACACACATATATACATACACACACATACACATACACACACACACAGAGACACATACACACACAGACACATACACTCACACATATATATATATACATACACATATACACACACATATATACACACATATACACATATATACATACACACACATACACACAAACACACATATATACACACATATACACACACTCACACACATATATACACATACACATATACACACACATATATACACACATATACACACATATACATACACACACATACACATACACACAAACACATACACAAACACACATATATACACACATATACACACATTACACACACACAACACACTATATATATAAATGCATACACACACATACACATAAACACGCACATACACATATATACACATATACACATGCACGCAAACACACACATATATACACACACATACACACATATACACATACACACATATACACATATATATACACACATATACACATATATATACACACATATACACATACACACATATATGTGCACACGCGCATGTGTGCGCACACACACACACACACACACACACACACCCCTCTTTGGGTGGAGCAGGGTCAGTATGGAGAAACTGCCCTAGGTTTCATGTGGCCATCTTTCCAAGTCCATCTTCAGACTGACGTTATAGAGTGTTTCTTCTGTAAATGACTCACGATTCAATTCTGCCAAAGTGCTGTATACCTACAAATAACTGACCACCCAAAGAAAATGAATGCTTCTTCTTTATTGCTTATTTATTTCTTACTCATGTGAATGTTGTGTGTGCCAGTACATATGAGCTTCCTGTGTGTGCCTGATACCCAAGAAAGTAGGAAAAGGGCTTTAGCTTCCCTAGACCTGGACTTATGCATGACTGAGAGCCATTGTGTGGGTGCTTGGAACCAAACCCAGGTCCCCCACAAGAACAAGCAATGCTGTTAAGTATTGAGCCATTTCTCCAGCCTCCAAAAGTGAATTGTTCTTATGAAAAACAAGCTACTTACTGTAAAGACACATTATATGCTTCATTCAATTATTTGTTTATTTTTGTGTAGATAGGTGTCTGTAATTTATGCACAGATGAGTTTGCGATATAGCTGTCACGTGACACCCAGAAGACAGTCTTTGCTTCCCACCTTGCTTGAGACAGGGTCTCTAGGTTGTTTGTGCTGCACTGTGCATGTAGAGCCAGCAGGACCATGAGTCAGGTTCTCCTGTCTCTATCATCCATTTTACATTAGTAATTCTGGGATTACAGACACACGCTACCACATATGGCATTTACATGGACTTTGGAGATTGAAGCCAGAGTCCTCCTATGTGTGTGTCAGGGACTTTGCTCTATGAGTCATCACCCAAGCATATTATACCATTTCAAATAAATAGATCATTAGTTGAAAGGTGATGTAATAGCAAGATTTGAACCATCACCTTACTGCCTTAAGAATAATTACAGGGTCCCGCACACCTTTAATCCTGGTATTTGGGAGACAGAAGCAGGCAGATTTCTGTGAGTTCAGAACAAATTCTAGGATAGCCAGTATACACAGTATAACCATCTGGAAAAACAAAACAAAACATGACAGAGGGAGGGGAGGGGAAATGAAGGAAAGGAAAGGGGGGAGAGAGAGAGAGAGAGAGAGAGAGAGAGAGAGAGAGAGAGAGAGAGAGAGAGAGAGAGAAATGGGATGAAGGTAGGTTATAGGTTAAGAGAAAACATGTTTTGATACCTACTGCTTTCAATCCTGTCAACAATCACCCCTCTATTTTTATGATAGATTCTTAACTTAGCCAAGCACCTTACTTTGATAAGATCTTAAGCAGTCTCCTAGAGTGAAATTGTTTGTATGCCTTCTTATTGGTAAATATGTTACTACCAATTTTGGTCTCATCTCTCAATGAAGTTGTTTTTTTTTTTTTAATATTTTTTCTTTTATTGGGTACTTTTTATTTACATTTCAAATGTTATTCCCTTTCCCGGACATAAGACCCCCCTATCCCACCCCCTCCCCTTTTTCTATAAGGGTGTTCCCCTCCCCATCCATTCCCCCCATTCCCCTGCACTGGGGGTCCAACCTTGGAAGGACCAAGGACTTCTCCTTCCTATCAATGATGTTGTTAAATTTTAGGCAATGGATTCTCCTTTTACCATTGCTTTCTGTTCAGAGTCCATCCTCCCATCAATGGCCTATCATTTTTGGCAAAGCCCATCAACCTTATGGTCTCTGTGAGGTAGGGTTCTAAAAATTAGCAAAGGTTTGGTGAAAATGCATCAAGCTCTCTTGGAATCAGCCTGTCTATCTTTGAAAAGTCATATATATATAGTCCCAATCCATCCTTTTAGTACAGACAGAGCAGAGTAAAATACCAGTGACCTCCAACTATAAGTCGATACAGTCTTGCCTGCCAAAGCCCGCCATAGGTTTTGCAAACCTGTGCCTTTGGCAGTAGATGACCACCTACCAGGCTCACTCTCTTCACTTTAAATCAATAAAAAGTGATTAAACTAAACCATTAATCCAACTATTTACGTGGCATTTCTGGGCTCATCTGTTTCCCATGCTCCCAGGTAAGTACCTTATGTCTTTTCAACTCAGCATCATCAAATGTCCTCATTATCAGCTAATGGTTTTGTTTCCTCATATGTGTGTCAGGGAGGGGGGATGGGTGTAGGAAAGGTCTCCTACTAATTCCTAAGATCCAGATGCCCTCAGTTTTACCAACTCCCTCCCTCCCTCCCTCCCTTCCTCCCTCTCTCCCTCCCTCCCTCATTCACTTTCTTCTCACTGAGCTCCCACTATGCTCCTAGATGTGAACTGCGTTGTACCCTAAGATAGGTTCCATTGTCTGTTCAAGGGCACCATTTCCACTTCCCTGGTCAGTCCTTCCTTTATGATCAATTGTCCCAAGTCTTTGTAGTCTCCATCTCTTGCACATTTATAAAAAAAAAAAAAAAAAAGCTACTTAACATCACTTGGGTCCTATTACTGCTTTATTTGTTTGTTTTGTAACTGTTCTTTGGAGTTAAACTTCTCGAAATAGTTGGCTATCCAAACTCCCACTGGCCCTGCTGTTCTCAGCCCATCAGCCTGATGCACGTCTTTACCTGCCTTTGTCCCTTCTTCATTTGGCTTTCGGGATACCTGAGTCCCTCACACTTCCTGTGTGGTTGCATTCCCAGGTCTTTCCTCTGTCCCTCACCAGTTATATGGGATTTGTGGCACATCAGTTTCTTCACTCTCCTGACTAGATGAACTTATCTAATCCTCTGGTTCTGTACTCCACTCCAGTCTTTGTTTCCAACCTGGATCTCCTTATAGAACCTCAGAGATATAAAGACAGCTCTCAACGCTACAGTCTTGTTTTCAGTACAAATACCATTTCTCTTAGATAGTTGTTTTTGTTTACGGAATGTCTTTTTTCTTTTTTTCTTTTTTTCCGGAGCTGGGGACCGAACCCAGGGCCTTGTGCTTCCTAGGCAAGCGCTCTACCGCTGAGCCACATCCCCAGCCCCTGTTTTTGTTCATATAGTTCCCCCTTCACTGCGGGTACCACATTCATGGATTTAACCACTCACAAGTTAAAAGCATTTTAAGAATATAGCATTTAAGAATATAGCCCTTTGAGTCCGTGTACTCAATATGACAATTACTCCATAGCACTTACATGAATCATGAGAAGGTAACATGTGATACTATATGTAAATGCTGTTGAATTTCATGGCCAGGCTGTGACACCCACAGATGTAGGTACCCAGAGGGGCTCTGGGAACAAATCTCCTCTGGATGCAGAGATGCCTACGTTATTTTTGACACATCATAAATAATATACATTATAGGATGCCATGATGTTTTGATATATGTGTGCAATATGGAATGATTAAATCAAACTAATTAACATATCCATCATCTTGATAACCTATAATTTTTAGGGAGATTTTGAAATGTACTTCCTTGCTTATTTTGAGTCATGCAATGCTGTTATTGACTGCAGTCACTTCCTATGCCATAAGCTCCAAGCACTCTGCCTGTTTATGAGAAAATTTGTACCTTTGATGAACAAACCCCAGCTCCTACTTCCCTTACCCCTTTACCCTCAGTTAGCTGCAAACTATTGCAGGACTTTAGGGGTCCTGCTTCTAAAGACATCTAAAGACAGGTCCATCTTCTAAAGACAGGAAGAGACATCTGTATAGTATAAGGCTGTTGGCCTGTTTGCTGCAGTAGTCCCTCAGCCAGCCCCTACCTTAACCCAACCATTTTGTCTCTCCACATGACTTGCTCTACCTCCCTGTTCTCTTTAGTCTCCTTTCTGTCTTCTGCCTCTGTCCCTCTCTAAGTCCTTCTGCCATAGCTCTAGCCACCAGCTCTTTATTATGCAAAAAGCCACAGTCCTTATTCATCCAGTTGGCATTGAGGGCTATGTGACCTTCACCAGGGCAGCTTGCCTTTTTGGGGAAGGTAGGTAAAGAAGTGACAAACATTTACATATCCTATTAACCTGGAGCCACAGGCATAGCAATTAACAGTTGAGAATACAGGGACACACTTTCATAGCCAGTTGATACAATATGTGTGGGTTATCCCAACAACCAACTAAGTTTCCATGAGTTCAACTTTGTAAAATTCCTATTCTGCATATAGATCAAGAGGCAGAGAATGTAGGCTGCCCATGGAAGCTGGGCAAGGTGAAGGCATAACGTCCCTCTGGGACATTGAGCTTTTAGTCTAATGAAACTCATTTGGTTATTCAGACTTTTACAGCATTCAGCCAATCAATCTATCTTGTCTTAGAGAAAAACAGGTCTGATCACACATTATCGCAGCAATGGAAAACTAACACAGGCCATTTGGTGAAAAGCTGTATTCTCAGTGAGGCCTTGGGTGTACTTCTACAACTGGATGTGATTTCCTTTGCTCTCATCTTATTTCCACGGCTATTTTGATTTTAGTACTTGTAATTATCCAACAATTATCATTCCCCTGACATTTCACTCTTTCCTACATGATAGCATCTAAATGTTTTAGGATTATATCAACAATCATTTATATTTCAGTTTATCAAAACCCGGAACACCAGCTTTGGTGTGCTTGCATTTGTTACATGAATAACAAATGTAAGAGAAGAAGGTCATTGTGAACTCTTTGTCATATTACAGGCCTCCCTCCCTCCCTGCTGTTCTATCATAAACATCATTTCCTTTTAGACTGTGCAGTCTCTGTCCAAACTTTTATTACAACAGACAACAGTTGTTGTTTTGGTTTTAGATGCACACAGTTTGTTCTCCAGTTAAGTCCAGGAGAGCAGGGCCACACTCACCTTGGTACCATATAAACTTGTTGCCTGGAGCGGAGTTGATTCTCTTCATGGACAACTGGTGGGAAGGCTAACATCTATAGCACTCTCAAATACACCATCAGTCCACCAAGTTCTAACACTTCCTTCCCTCAGGAAGCAAGCCTAGATTCTATCAGTTCCTTATAATGAGCTCCTAGCCAAGACATGGGATATTTCTGAGCATGCAATAGCTTATAAGAGAGCAGTCAAATGAATTGATACATAGTTAATCACATATTACATACAAAAACCAAATCCACAGGTTTATAATATGGTATCTCAGAATTAAGTAGTGAATGTTTTGCTGCCTAGTGGAGGGCGTTGCTTTTGTTCTTAACTGAGACACTTGTAGCACCTTTATCCTTCACCTTCTCTGAGGTAGCTGTGATTTCTGCCCACAGATGAGCAATAACAAGCCTAGACCTCTACCCTTGAGTTTTCTATGAACTTCTGCAACACATAGATGTATTTCTATGACTAAACTGAGCCTTGAACGAAGTTTAAATGAACTCCATCTACATCCCTCAGTTCAAAGTAGTGTTGAACAAGTCTTTTGTCTCTGCCGAGGGATCTGCTGAGCATATTGAACTGGCCTAACAGTGGAGTGCTGTGCTCATCTGTATTTCAGGAGAATCCCTCCAATAGCACTCATTTGGAGCAAGGGGAGGTTGAATGTAGGGGTCAAGCCCAAGGCATGCCAATCAATAAGGTAGTCCTTTCAGTAGCCTCGGGATTAATGAGACCCTGACTCAAGAGAGTGATGATATGGACTTTGAAGATTAACTGGGCTCCAGGACTACTTAGATGAAATATGCATGTTTCGTGTTTAGCCTTGCAGATGAGGTAAAAGGAGAAATAAAACCCACCAACAAGATGGCTGGATGAGCACATGATTAGTGATATTAGCTATGCCAGGATATGCATAGGGAGCTGTTTTATGGAGAAGGTTATTTTTATCAGGATGACCCAATAGCTCTCACGAGCCTGTAGAGTTACCTGTAGAGTGACCTGTAGAGGGTAGGTTGTAAGAAATTGAGGGTTGGTTGGTTAGTTTATTTGAGGTACTGTTGGGCTAGCGTGATAGCAAGTCTCTTGATGAGCAGAGTAAATACCTTTCTCTCAGTCATTGCAGTGAAAACCTCAAGTGTCACAAAATAAAAAAGAGAGGTGATCTAATCTTGTGAGCGAGTTTCTGAGATGTACTTAGATCCCAGTGGAAGGCTTTCATCTTTAGTTAATGAAGAGACTTAAGCATTAGCAGTCCCAGAGGGCCTTTCCAACAACTCTGATAAGCCCTGAACTAACTGTCCACCATGAAATATCGCAAATAGAAGCATCATATCATAATGAAAAAAGCATGTCATATATTGATTTCCCGCTCCCACTGGATCTTCATTAACACAGATTGTACTGTTTATGAAATCTCATACCCTTTTCCTGGGCAAAATGTGCTTTAGAGAGAAGCTATGACAGATCAGATGTGACAAGCGCTGTTTTGCAATTACTGCATGTCTCTCACACTGACATCCTCCAATTCATGCTTAGGACACCCCTGTGCACGTAGGATCATTAGCAATTATTTTTTAGATGAGAAAACTGAATCAAAGAGCAGACAATCACAGTAAGATTTCCAGCTATAAAGCCGATGTACTCAAGTTCAAATCTAAACAGAAGTGAGGGTTTTTCTTCATCTTTTTGAACCCCAATGTGTCCACTCATAAAGTAGTATCTGCCCAACAAATGTATTAAAGATTGGATAGCTAATGTGGCTGGTTGGTAGTTAGTGCCTGCAGTGAACAAAAGCTCGTCTACCTTTTCCTCATGATTTTTATGCTGTCTTGACTTGTTTTGCATCGAGTTTCAGTGAAATGGATGTGTAATATCTTTATGTGGCTCATAGCACCAGTATGTCCCAATGTTTATAGGAGAGGCTTAGTAGTAGAGGAAAATATTTAGAAACATGAAGATGATGCTAGTTTAGTGGTGATGTGGCAAATTCTCATGTCTACCCTGGACAGCTCAGATTAAATCATAGTTGTAGATAACAACTACTTATTTTACACAACTTCAGGGAGCTCATCTTTATGAAGCCACAACACGTGTTCACAGGTTATATTCTGTGGTGGTCCATGGGAAATGGCATTATTGGGGGCATAGCCTTTTGCAGGAAGTGTAGCCTTGTTAGGGGAAATATGTCACTTGGGGTGTAGGGTGTGCTTTGAGGGCTTCTTCTATGCTCAGTCCTGACCCAGTGTTGAAGAGAATCTCCTCCTACATCTATTCAAGATGTAGAACTCTCAGCTCCTCCAGCACCATGTCTGCCTGCCTGCTACCATATGTCCCACCATGATGATAATGTACTGAACCTCTGAAACTCTAAGCCACCCCCAATTAAATGTTTACCTTGTATGAGTTGCTTCAGTCATGATGACTCTTCACAATAATGAAACCTTGCGACATCATCCAAGTGCTAATTATTTAAGTGTCACAAAGACCCAAAAATGTCCTGGGGAAAACATATATCTAGGATTCCTGGGACAAAGGATTTCCAGTATTATATTGGTTGCTTAGGACGGGATGAAGGAGTGGCACTGGGGCTAAGAAAGGGGGATTTAGAGAAATTAGAAAGAAGATCTAGCTAGCAGATGCTCAAACAGAGTGGCCTGGGACAAAGATGGCAACATTTATGTCCAAAGTCCAGAAGAAGCAGGAATCAGAGAAGTTCAAACCCACCCTTGAAACTGCTCTCTGGTAAGTGACCTCAGTGTTCTTGTCCCCAAGTTAGCCAAGCAGACATTGACCTAGAGACTTCTGGGAAGAGCTATATAGACCAGACTTATGGCCAAGTCAAGGGAATTTAGAATTTAAAGATTATCTGGGCGAGGCTATCACAGTTCCCACAGCCCACGCAGGGAAGAAGAGTTCAGTGTGGAATTTCCTTGCAGTCCCTCAGAAGAATGAGCATGAGTGTGCTATGGGGTGGGGTGTGGGATGTATATGGAGACAGGTGCTTCTTGCAGATGAGAACCATCTCAGATAGAGCCAATGAGAAGCAGGGCTCTCCATGCCTCTACTGACAAATGAATTCCACCAACTAGGAAGCTGGCAAGAAGATTCAGAGGCTCCCATGTGCCCTGATTTCACCCCAGAAGACCTGAGAGAGAATCTATCTAACCATTATGAAAAATTACTTGGCCACCTTGTGCCTTGCTCCCATGAGACTAGGCATTTGCCAAGTGTCTTGTCCATTTATAAGCATATATAAAGTCCATGTTATCCTGTAGAGAAAGGTCCTGAGAGCACCATCCCAAAAAGGCCTACAGCAATTTGTGCTTCTCCCTAACTTCCCACCCTTTGTTGTCCCTTGAGTGTGGAAGACAAGCATCGTGTGTCTCCTGGTCGGCTTCAGCTCTTACTCTCCTTTCTGTCTTTTGGCACCCAAAGTCCTGATTCTTAGATGTTTGAACCCATGCAAATGTTCTCCCGGGTTTTCAGATCTTTGGATCTAGGAGCAATAATTATCCCATTTGCTCTGGCCCGTGCTAACAGCATCCTTGAGTCCCTTAGACTGCAGATGCTCTGCCGTGGGTCTTCTTCTATGATGGTAGTGCCCAACTCTTCAAGTATGTCTGTCTTTATTTCTACATATCTATGTGTGTGGGGTATGTATGTGTGCATGCATGAATATTTATTTTCTACTATTTATCTACTTATTCTCTGTCTCTTTCTCCTTCCCTTTCTTGACTTGTCTCTCCAGAGAACCTAGGTGCTGATGCTATTACCCCTGGCTTTGCATTTTCATGGTGGCATGGTCTTAGCTTTCCTGCCAAGTCTCTATGTCACCTTCGTCTCCTGTATAAAATGGGAACAGTGTCAGATACAGACTCTGTTTAAGAAGCAGACAAATCATTATATGTGAAGCACTTAGAAGACCATCTGTCAGGATTTTGTATATGGTAGTTATATAATTTAAAATAAATTTAATCATAAAATTTGCCTAATAGCCAAAGTTTCTAAATGAGTACAAAGAAACTATGATAAGGCAGTAGCTATTCACAGCTGAATACACTCTGCCAGGCACAAAGCACAACAGACCTTCTACATGTTACATGAAAACACTAGTGCTTGAGCTGCTGTAGAAAAATAAGTGTGGTTTTGACTTTTTGTTTTTAATTCTCAAAGCAAATAGATCATTAAAGGGACCTTTGTCATCATATTGCTGTGACTAGTTGAGCCCTGTGGTCATCATCTAGGCCTGCAAGGATGGCTTTACTGAGTAAGTCTATCCACACCTTTGTCCGGACAATTCCAGTAGAGAGTGAATGAGCACCAGCCCATGGGGCTTCCCACAGAGCAGGTGGGACCTTGGGCTGCCAAGGGCTGCACACGGGGCTGTAATGTTTGCATCCTGTTCAGAAAGCTACAAAGCACAGCATATTTTTTAAAGGGAAGTATTTCATCAGATAACCACGTAGCTACTTGTACCATCATTTTAAAACTAAATATTGATTAAAATACAGTTTAAGCAGCCTGGAGATTGTTCTGAGATAGATCAATGGGGTGGCTTGCAAGAGGCTGCTCCTGCCAGGGTTGGAAAGATCTCTCAGTACATCGTTAAGAGACGCATAAGCTGGACTTGCTTCAGCACCACCATTTTAGTCTCTCCA
Organism: Rattus norvegicus; assembly: GCF_021556685.1. NCBI lineage: Eukaryota > Metazoa > Chordata > Mammalia > Rodentia > Muridae > Rattus > Rattus norvegicus. Next base: position 53,524,311 of record NC_141534.1, on the reverse strand, counting down.
AGTTTCATAGCATTTTATTTTGAAAAAAGGAAAAAAAAAGAAAGAAAGAAAATGCTTTAAAACGCTCCCATTAAGCTGTCTCCATATTGTATTTTCAATCTGCTCTATTTTATATGGCCATTAAAAGTTCAAATGTAAAAGGAGAATTAAAAGCATTAATTTTTAAAACTTGGAAGGGCACAAGAATGAGAAGAGAAAATCAATACTATTCAAGTCACATGTCCTCATCCTCCTGGCTGGTCTGCTGGCTCCTCCCCTCTACTGCAGCTGCCTGGAGCTGTCCCTTGTCTGCTGCCTGTCCCACGCTCTGGTTTCTTAGCTCCCTGCTCTGCTGGAGGCTCAATTTCCATGCACGGGTGCATACTTGCTTGTAACCTTTTCAAAGCGTAGAAATGAATGGCATTTAGAACTGGGGAAAGACTTCCACTTTACCTGTGTGTGAGGAAAAATATCAACTTAGTTCTGGGATTAGGCCTTTCTACTTGAAATGCAGGAGAAAATAGGGCCCTTAAATACATCTAGGTGCAGCCCTTAGAGTGGCTAATGAGGGTGTCTTTGCCAGTGCCTTGTCAGAGTACCTCTTGAATATTCATGACTACAAGTTTTCCAGTAAGTCCTGCTCGCTTTTAACTCAGCTAAACTGATCTTTTTATTTAAATTTCACAGGTTAAGAGTCCGAACCTTACAAAAGTTTCAAAATCTAAATAGTGCCCTTAAAAAAAGCGCTCGTGTGCAGAGGCTTCCAACAGCCGCTGTAGGCAGAGTAAGAGCTTACCCAGAGTTTGAGGATGCATCCTAAAATATTAGGGAGGGGGCTCTAAGAGGATCACAATACAGGCTGCTCTTGGCATGCACTCACAATAGTCTTCAAACAGTGTAAATGCTAGAGACCTCAGCTTGTCCCATGCTTAGACAGATCCCGGCCCAGAGAGAAGCCTACTCAAGGTTGGTTAATCATCAAACCTGGGGCCCAGTTCCTAGTGAGCTGAGATTAAACACTTGAGGCCAGACAAGCAGAATAGCTTCTAGTGGATCACCTAGTTTCCAGTGTCTTCTGGAGTGACCTTGGGAGTAGTTGGGAAAAGCATGTTGGAGCTACACTGACAAACACCTAGCACAGAGCTTTTCTCTGGCGTTGGAATCAGAGTCAAGGACATTGGAAAGGGTGACCAATACCTTCCCTGACTATGATGTAAAGAGGTCCAATTGTTCAGCTCTTTCTCAGAGGGTCATATGGAAGTCCAGGCATACTGACAGCATGTGGAGGAAGGTGCTCATGAATTAAGTTTCAGACTTTGGGAATGTGTGTGCACATGTACATGTGTGAATACTTCGAAAAGTGCAGTGTGATCCCAAGGCCATAACCATATTGCTACTTACACAAGGCCCTTAGGCATGGAGGTGGCTTGGGGTATCCCTCTTCCTTCACAGAAGCACTAACCCCTGTCAACCAAGGAACCTCTGGCATTTGCTTGTTGTACTAGAAGTAGAATTCAGAGAGTCAATGTTTGAAACTCTGTCTTTTTGTGTAATATTCCCCATCAACTTTTTCCTAATTAAAGATACAGTTTGATTTACAAAACAAAATGGCTTGCCTAGAGATGACCAAAATAATTAGAGAGAAAAAAAATTCTATTAACTTTTATTTACTGCCACTTTAGATGTGATATTTAAGATTAAAATATTAAATTGTTTTACTTGAAGGAAGAATTTTATGATCTTGCCAAGAAAATAATTTGAAATTATACCACAGACGGTAAAGCAACTTAGTAGAAAATGCTGATTGAAGCTAAGTGCAAGGAACTATTGATGACTTACTAGTCTCCATAACACAGGATGAAGCACATTTTGTATTAATTTATTATCGAAAGGGTCTTTGCTTACAGTTAATCATAGATTATGAAGAAGGTTGCCTTAATCTATGGTGTAGAGCTTGCTTCTTTACTTTATGTAGCATTAGTCATGTGAGTGGGATGAATGGCCTCACAAAGTTAAACAACAGCCAATGATAAATAATAGGAGAGCAAAATATTAATGGATAAAAGAAAGCGAGAAAGGTTACATTATTCAAGGAGTGGGGAGAAGCAGCAGTGAGCATAATTTAAAAAGTCTTGCGGGAATGGATTGGTCATTCCAGGAAGAAAACCTTCCCATCATGCCTCTGGCACACTCGCCAGCCTGTGACACGAGCTCCAGCCAGGAGAGCAGGAAGAAGAGGGAATTGAACACTGAGACTCGAAAACCTCATTTATCACTGCTGAATTGTTACTGTTATCTTTAGGAAGCTCTTGTAATCCTCTCCCTCCTTCTCTCCCTTACCCCTCTCTCCCTCTTCCTTTCTTCTCCCCTTCCCTCCCTCTGTCCTTCTCTCATAAATCAAGATTGCCTTTCTTCTCTAAAAGCATTAGCAAAGGCAAGGTAGCTCGACTCATTGTGTGATGCTGTTTATGACTAATTTCTGGAGAGGTTCAGATGCGAAGAGAGGCCACAGAGACTTCTGGACAAGCAAGCAGCTTTATAAGTAGCTCAGTGTGTGGAGGACAAGAGAAGACCCAAGGAACTATGGCTTTGCTGAGGTTCAAGGCAATGCCCTCAGGGTTTCTTGTAGTGTTACCAGAGAGCCGATGGAGTGGTTAAGTGTATGTAACACTCTTGTGGAGCGTGGAGCAGTTCAGTTTGGTTGCCAGCGCTCAGAGAAAGTGTGTCCAACAACTATCTCTGGAGGATCCAATATCTCTGGCCTACATGGGCACCAGCATTCATACTACCACCATCCCAACGCACATATACATAATTAAAACTGAGATTTAAAATTCTTAAAAGCAAGAAGGGTGAACGATGAAGTTATAGGGCTGTACTCGGTATTAGGTTGGATTTGGTGGAAGTAAGAAAAAGAACAAGCAGACCCATCTACTACATATGGGGCATTTAACCACCTGGAAGATCAAATGAACATGACAATATTTCAAACAATTGGCATAAGAAAAATGAAGTTGAAGAAAGAAGCTATAGAAAGCTAATGTGTGTATAGCAAACACTGGCATAGACAACAGCAAGGATCTGAGGATTCATCCTTCTGAAACCAATGGTTACTTTCCCAGGAGATATTGCTCAGAGTAGTATGTTGATTCTAAGGATGAGAGTATGTATAGAGATTGTCCAGGCGGAATGCGTGTTTCCAATCGCTTTCCTAGACTGTGTCCCTTCAAGCCTTTACCCAAAGGGAGAAGGATGGTGTCAAGACAAATGGGAGCACTGAGGACAGAAACAATCCCACCCCAAGCTGATGCAGACCCCAAGACAAAGGGCTTCTGGGAATCAGCTCTCCTCTGAACAAGAGAGAATGACTACTGTGTAAAACAGAGAAGGCTGAGTAGACAGAGATGGCATGGGTCTCACAGGGGACAGGGACAGCATGGAGACTTCAGGGGTCAGCAGACAGGGACAGCAGACAGGGACAGCATAGGGTTTGCAGGAGTCAGTGAAGCCCTTTTTGTTAATTTGTATTTCACTTAGCATATATGAAAAGTTAGAAGGCCATGTGACTCAGTTAGGGTTTCTATTAGTGCAACAAAACAAAATCGGGCTAGGGAAGAAAGGGTTTATTTAGCTTACATTTCCACATTCTAGTTCTTCACTGAAGGAAGCCAGGACAGGAACTCAAACAGGACAGGAAGTTGGAGGCAGGAGCTAATAAAGAGGTCATGGTGACATGGAGGGCAGAAGGCGGTGCTACTTAGTGGCTTGCTTCCCATTGCTTCCTCAGCCTGCTTTCTAATAGAACTCAGACCACCTGCGCATGGATGACACCATCACCATAAGATGGACCCTTCTGCATCAATCACTAAGAAAATGCCCTACAGCTAGATAAATTGAGGCTCCTCCTAGCTGTGTCACATAGACACAAAACGATCCAGCACTGCATTCATGTACTTTTCCTCACAACGGAATGGAAAAATACTGCCAAATAATTCATGTTTTTCTCTTTACACTTGAGAGGAAAACTGAGTAACCAAATGGGATAATAAATAATATAGGCTTCATTGAGATTAGTAAATGAAAGGTGGTTAATTATTGTAAAACTGTGAAGGTTTGTTTCAATATATCAAAGCTACTTAGACTCTATATCTATATGTGGACTGTCCGGAAACAAAGATTCCATAGTTCACATTCACTTAATCATATAGGCCCTGGGACCAGAGAAATGGCTCATTGTTTAAGAGTGCTTGTGGCTCATGCAGAGAGGCCAGATTGGTAACCAGAACCCATATCATGACTCACAAACTTCAGTTCCTAGTGATTGATGTCCCCTTCTGACCACTTACGGTCCCAGGGATACACACAGTGCACAGATAGATATACATGCAATCAATATATACATATATTATAAAGTGAAATAAATCTAAAAATTATAATTACGTATGTACATATCCTTCCTATGTGTGTGTCCCCAATAATCTTCCCATACATGCATATGTAGCCTATGATATGATCCAATGGGCCAGGTCTGCAGACCTAGTATATGGGGTCATCATATACAATATGTGCTCTCATTTAGACACATGGATCCTCCTACCTCAGGTGATAATATTTACAGTGTTGAAAACTGTGAATACTAAAAGCAAGGAAGACTAGCAGGTATAGAAGAGTGAAAGGAAACAAAGTTTTAAGAGAAGGGACAGAATGAGAGAGGAACGCTGGGGACTCTGAGGGACCAATTGCCTCAAAGGCATCCTGTTCATGAACAATCACATGGCAAACTGCTCCCATCCTCAGTGGAGTTAGTGTGCACTGAGATAATGGAATCTCTATTGGATTGGACTTGCTAGCCTAGCCCAAGGGTGCTGTTTTTGTTTCTGGTCAGTTGTAGATTTTCCAGAAGAAACAGATAACATAGCAATGAAAGCAAGTCCAGTGACAATGGAGGACACAGAATCCCTGTACATGGAATCCTTGGTACATGGAAAGAGCCTTCATTTTCACCTTTCCGTTCTCTACTGAAATGAACCTACAGTGGGAGGTAACAGACATGTTCTCCCTATGAGAGCCTCTCTGAGTCTGAGAACACCAGGCTTGAATACTGGTTTTCCACCAGGATGAACCATTTAAAGAACCCGGGAAGCACAGCGTAAGCATTGACTGTCCTGGAACTCGGCAGACTTAAGAGTAGTTGGGAGGCACAGTGAACGTGATTGCTGGGGGGGCGGGTGGTAATGGGGGGAGGATGGGGAGGAGAACATCCATATAGAGGGGGAGGGAAGGGGTTAGAGGGATGTTGGCCCGGTAACTGGGAAAGGGAATGGCAATCGAAATGTAAATAAGAAATACTCAAGTTAATAAAGATAAAAAAATTCCTACTTTTAAAAAATACAATAAAATAAATATGCAGCTACCACAAAAAAAAAGAGTAGTTGGGAGGCAAAATTTGGCTTTTACCATTTTCCAACAAGGAAAGGTAGTTGGTTCATCTAGAAAACAAGGTCTCTTTTCTTATCATCCAAAGCCCCTAACTGTGCATGTTTCATGGCCTGGTGTGGTTTTGAAAGCAACTTGAAGAATGCATGTCAAACAAACCCCACATAGTTTCTTTTTGGGAAATAGTAACTTTTTCATGTCTTAGCTGTTGTTATGCGTGCCACATGTCAGCTTAACCAGAGCACTCGCTCTGTGTGGCTACCTCTTCCCTCAGTTGAGTGCTATTGACATTGAGGCTCACTTTGTTGTAGTTAATGATACCCCTAAGTAATCGAAGGACTATACCCGAACATGGTGCGAAATCAACATGGGCTGGCTGAATATAGTTACAAGTGCTCACCAGGTGAGCAAGGGGACCAGAGCTCTGATCCTCTGAGCCCAAAGGCCAGGTGGGTGTGGTGGTACAGCTATAATTCCAGCTTCAGAAGTCAAGGAGGGCTATCCGTAGGGGAAGCTGCCTGGCTAGACATTAAGGGCTGTTCTGGTTTTTATTGCAAGAACTTGCTGACAAAATAGTCAGATGGAACTATGATTCCTGATGTCAATATCTGGAGCCCCACACATCCAAACTTGTTCACGTGTACTCACACACGAGTGCACCCATACATACACTCAAGTGCACCCATATGTACGCGGACAGATGTGCATCCTACACACATACCCTACGTACACATAGGAATAAAAGAGAAGAGGGAAAGGAGCAAAATAATCCTCCCCCAAACCTGGCAAGTCTCCAGGACTTTGGCCTTCCTTTAGAAATGAACTGTCTGCTGCTAAGATTAGCCAAGCCCACCATTACCCTGACTTCCATAGTCAGCAAATTGCTTCTCTGACCTTTTCTCCTCACTCCACCACCGCCCCCCAACCCCCCAGAAAGCTGGGCAGCCCTGCTAAGCTGGCTGCAGGCAGTGATCAAAGAGCTGATGGCTGCTTTGAAGGAAGAGCAGATCTTCAGAAGAGAGGGAGCTATGGGCCCAGCAGGTCGGAGTTTCAGAGAGCTGCTGTTCTTGGATTGCATATGCAGAGGCTTGCCCTTCCTCCTCGGCACTGACTTCAGATGTGTGTGACCCTTCACTTTTGTGACTGTGTGCCTTGTTCAATCTTATTTATAATAACCGCTGGAAACAGGGATGGCAATTGGCGTCATTGGTTTGGGAAGCTTTTAGAATTTCGGTTACAGAATTGAAAAGAGGTGAGGCTGCTTCTACGAGATACTCGCAGCCTAGAGCCTGGGAAGTGATTTTAAAAGCCTTTACGTATTAACAGTAAGGAGTCAGGCAGTAGCCTGGATGCAGATGATCATAAAATATGAGTATTTCATGAGGTAGGATGACAGCAAGCTTGGAATGATGTTTCATCGATGACAGTATGGTTAGCGACCTAGTTCCACAATTGACTATGTAAGACAGACCCAAAGTGTTACAGCCAGGTCTGTGGTTTGGCTGCCGTCCCAGCATTTGGGGGATAGAGTTAAGAGGCTCCCGAGTTCAAGGTCAGCCAGGTCAGCGTGAGACTTGGTGTCAAAGGCTGCACAAAACAAAATAAAAATGTGTATATTAGAGATGCAAATGTTCACCCAGGTCTGCGTTTGGAGTTGATATCGCTGGCTGTGGTGAAAGGCGCACTGTGTTTGTTCTAGGTTAGTTTTGTGCTGCTTTGATGATCATTAAGCACCTGGGACATTTTTAGATGATTTTTTAAGACTTGACATTCATCAAAGCTGTTCTACTTCCAACAATTAATGCCATTCTGAAGAGTACAAAAATTAGCTCTTTTGAAACCTATTAAGTCATCAGAAAGTTATGGAAGCATCATAGTGTTGTAGCATACAGGGAACAGGCAGTCGGACAGGGTGCAGGGGTAGGGCAAGTATAGAATGCCTTAGCATTTTTCAAAGGTTGAAAGCTATGCTGGTTAGTGTCTGTCAACTTGACATAAGCTAGAGTCATCCCAGAAAGAGGAACTGTCAACTAAGAAATCGCCTCCATTCGGTATAGGCAGGTGGACCTGGGCAGGCAGTCCTGGGTTGTGCATGAAAACAATGTTTTAAAGGGGCTCGAGACCCCATATAAACAACAATGCCAAGCAACCAGAGCTTCCAGGGACTAAGCCACTACCCAAAGACTATCCATGGACTGAGCCTGGGCTCCAACCTCATAGGTAGCAATGAATAGCCTAGTAAGAGCACCAGTGGAAGGGGAAGCCCTTGGTCCCGCCAAGACTGAACCCCCAGTGAACGTGATTGTTGGGGGGAGGGCAGTAATGAGGGAGGATGGGGAGAGGAACACCCATATAGAAGGGGAGGTGAAGGGGTTAGGGGGATGTTGGCCCGGAAACCGGGAAAGGGAATAACAATCGAAATGTAAATAAGAAATACTCAAGTTAATAAAGAAAAAAGAAAAAGAAAAAGAAAACAATGTTTTAATCCATGAGAGCCAGACAGTCTTCCATGGTTGCTGCCTCTGCTCCTACTTGCATTCCTACCCTGCCTTACCTCCCTCAGTGATCACTATGGTGGAGATTTGTAAGCCTAACAAACCCTTTACTCCCTTCCATTGCTTCTTGTGAGGGTTTTAGCAGAGCCACAAAGTTCAACTGGGACAAAAGTTATTACTTCCTAAGAGATAGCAAATGCACATCTAAATATAACAGTAAGTATGCTTTCAAAAGATGTTCTATGCTAACAGACTTTGGAGTTTTTTCCTTAAACTTCAAAAAATAACAAGCAGGTAAATGAGTTACAGATTTGGTTCATCTGCTGTATGGTTTTAAAATATTTCATTTAAACCTTAAGGAATGATCATCTGAGCAGCCCATTTACCAACACTCTTTGGTACTTTGCCATAAAAGTAGACCCAATTTAAAAGAGTGCCAACTTGCCTTCCTTTCTTGCTTAGAGGACTGGGTAATTTTGCATAGGAATATATCAAACAATAAGTACACCATTGGAAATATGTAGAAATGAAGCAGGGAACTGATTCCTTGGTGCAACTATATCCCAAGAAGCTTTTGAAATGCTAGAAATACAAAACAAGAACCATGCCTTTCTGCTCTCCAAAGGCAAACTTCCCACAACTGACAAGGAGCACAAGCCCACGCTTTAGTTGTTTGTGGAGTAAAGTCTTTATTTCGATAATCAAAAACTGTGTTCATCAATATACTTAGCTATTTATAATTACTTAGAAGTTTGAGCAGTAGATATAATTAAAAACAATGTGTATACATGTCTCTCCTTGCAAGTTGACATGGTTTAAAAAGATAATACAGAAAATTTACAATAGTCTAGAAATAGGTATAGAAATATCAAATCCAATCTTACATAATTATCAACCTTCAAAAGAATTAATCAAATAATCAATATATTTACAATTACTATGTTTTATTAAGTTTGAGCATAGGGTAAATTTATATTTACTAAATCATTCTGGTGCTAAAGTATTGAGGGATATGTTTATTAATAAGTATAGAATTTGTGTAGTTGAAACAAATAGCTAAGGGTTTGAATTATGATGTTGGCACCACACACATAATTTTAATCATTTTAATGACCTCACTAATTCTTATTGAGATGCCTGCTACAGATGAACATTGCAAGTCAACTAGTTTGAGGAACTGACATAGCAAATGGCTTTAATTGGTAGCACCAGAGAGTTATTTGATTTCTGTTATCTTCCAAGAACTCATTATATTCCCCTACTCATAAAAGATACCATGAAGAGGAATCACATCACATAGTATGATTCTTTGGTCATAAATATTCAGTAAATAGTACTGTTCACAAAGATGCAGGCTGGACTTTGGAGAAATGGTTCTGGGATAGCTAATGCAGTGAATGGATACTGAGAGTGGTGACAGTTACATAAGCAGATGGCATAGAACTCATGTTACGCCTCAAGAGGGGTGGACAACGCCATTTCCCTTTTTGTAGCTACTGAGCGAGGTAGAATTTTTTGGTCAGTGGTCTTCCTGTCACCAGGTTGTGGCATTAAGGAAGCCTTTCATTGGAGCTTACCGCTGCCAAGCCAGAGTTTATGAGCCAGTATGGGGAAAAGATGAAGCAGAATATTCAGAGAATCTTCAGAAACATGAAGCCAAGGAAAGTGGGAATATAAGGGGTGTGTGCACTGGGCACATATGTGGAGTGGAAGGAACCTTGAAGAGGAAGAGGGTAGGAGCTGACAGCACGGAATAAAGTGAGAAGAAAAGGTGAACTAAGAACGAAGGCCTGGGCTGGATATTTGTTCAGTAGGAATGTACTTTAAATCAGTATGGAGTCAAGGGGGTTCTGGGAAACTAATGTTCCCAACCATGTGGGCCTTTGGAGAGGATTTGACAGACAAGTTCAGGAGAGTGTGAATCCATATGGGAATGCAGTCCCGGGAATGCTGAAATGTTGTGAAATGTTTCTCCAGGTGTAGGTGAAGGGCGTTTTGGATATTAGTGATGCTTCGGTTCTTTCTGATCCTTGAACATGGGCGGCAGGCAGACATCATTAATTCTTTTCTATTCATAGGATACAAGGGTCAGAAAGAGCAATGGGAAATAATGCCACAGAAAGTATCACATTTGAGATGTTTACCCAGCATGATGTGGCTTCCCCAATGTGTCCAAGACACAAATGAGATGAGTTACCTGAGTTATGAGTAGGAGGGTCAAAGGCGTGGACAATAGTGAGTGGCTCCTACAAAACAGACCCATAAGGATGAACCCAAGCTCCGTCCTACAGTTCATGGTGACATTCACATCATATGAAGTATACATCAACATGCTTAGGAGTGACATTATTCAAGTGCATCATGCAATGCCCACTGGTACACAAAAGGGGGGTTTTTCAGTCAACTAGAAACTATTGAGACCACGGCGCCTCACTGACAGGACAAAGATTTCCACAGATCAGACACTTAATTATTCAGTTGTGTGAACACTCGTCCTATGGCTGTGAAGATGTCTATGGGTCAGCGTGGCACAGACACAGGGAGATGCAGAAACCCACACCATCATGGGCCCTGCCTTCATGTGAGTGGAATGATGATGTTTGGTACACTAGTGTGTCTGAGAGAACCAGCTTAATACTTAAAACTATGAAACCAAGTTTAATAAAGTCCTTAGTAAAGTAGAAGAATAATTTAGTCAAAAGTTCAAATATAAAGCCTGTTTAAGAAAACCAAAGTAGAAAATTATAAACAAAATTAAAAGAGAAAAAGCAAAAAAAAAAACCCAGTTTTTAAAAGTTTGATTCTTACAAATTTTGAATGGAGAAAGAATATGATAATTTGCCTGTATCCTGGAAAATCGTGATTAGAGTTTAGAGCCTAAATAGGTTACTTTGTGAACTACGTGGACCTTGTGTACTCCATAGTGAGGATATGGCAATAATTGTGAGAGATAAAAATTCAGCCTTCATTTTAATCCCTCCCAAGTCTCTCTCTTTCCTCTCACATAAGCTCCCAGGTAAGATTCCTGAGTGCCTTACAAAGCATCCCTGAACTGCCCTTAGCAGAGGCATCGTCACATAAGAGAACTCACATAGGGCAAGGATTCCTGTGACTTCCTCATACCGTCATGTCTTTAAGGTTGTCAGCATGTCAAAACTTGAATCAAAACATTCTTTTTATGTAAATTTTTATCTCGAATGGCTGTGTCTGAGGACAACTCAAAGGAGGTAAGAAAACTAAAGCTTTCTTTCCTCATCCTAACGGACTTCAGTTACCTCCCAAACTGGGGAGGATAAGCTATAGGGTGGATTTATGGTTTCCAGTGACCATGATTGTGACAAAGTGGTAAAATAATTATTTTACTGTGGGAAAGGAAAGCAATGATTCTATAATGTGACATGTCCGGAAAAGGCAAACCTTCAGAGGAGGTAAGTGGCTGCTTCACGCTGGGGAAGCAGATGGTGGCAATAGCTGAAGGATGTGAATCTCCTTTGAGTTGACAAAAATGCCCTCAAGGTCAACAGGGCAGGCTGCACGCTTGTGACTATACTAAAAACCACTGGCTTCGCACTTCATAATCTCTAACATTTAAGAGATATGAACCATTTCACACATACAGAATTTTGTGCGTATGAAATTTTTGTGGTAGAAATAAATCAGTCACCTGCTTAATAAATATAACCCTCCCACACACATACACATACACACACACACATACAAAGAAGAAGTGGTCTCATGGAATGTTTAATACAGAACACATAGATATGATGCATGAAGATGTCAGAACCAGCTCAGAGGTAACCGATGTGAGTATACAACACATACAGAGAGCATACATGTCAGAGAGACATATAGCATGTATGTCATTCTCACTCAAAATAAAATGAATGCTGGTTAAACTAAAAATAGTATATGGTAGTCTTTACAGCTCTAGATTTCAGAAAAAGTTGTATGTATATGATTTTATCTATTGATTTCATTGTGAAAAGTATTATTCCTAAAAGTCATGCACATAGAGTTCCTAGACATATATTAAATAAAATTTCATTTGTTTTATAAGATGAAGAGAAGTCTATTTTAAAATATTAGAAAATTAAATGTCATAAGTAGAACATACAATAAAATGTATAATAACCTACAAACACACAAAAAGACAGGAGTTTTATAGAGGGCCATAAAACATAAAAAGTAAGATGGTGAATTTTAAACTGTAACCTTCCTCCAAATTATATTTCACATTTGATGATACCATTTCTAATAGCATTTCAGGGTAACTTTTTTAAGAAACTCAGGAATCTTAGGTAGGAGCTTTTTTGAGAGGATAAAGATAGATTGAGAAGGGATTGAAATGAAGACTGGATTTTTATCTCTTGTAATCATTGCTATAACCTCATTATTTTGACCCTTGCTCACATCTGGCATGTAAGATACAATTAAGTATCTACAGAATGATGCAGGGGTGGACATGCTCAGGGAGGATGTGAATGTGCCTGGGGTTGGAAATATAGCAGTGGGCTGACTGGTCTCCAGAAAGGGGGACTCTAGCTGGCTCAAGCTAGTGATCTTAACTATCAGACATAGTATCAAAAAAGGAGGCTCCAACTGTGGTAGGAACCCCTAAGAGAGAACATGAACCTCTGGGATTGTCCTGCTAAGCAGTGGAAAGGGAATTATGAACAAGACTTTCTTCAGGCCGATGGGTCACCAACCACTGCTTTATAGATATGAAAATGATAACCCTCATCAACTAGAAATATACATTTATATTAATGATTTATGAAGGTTTGTTGCATGGGTAGTCATAGGTACTGAGCTTGATCAAAAAAAAGTGGGGATATATATATATATATATATATACATATATACATATATATATATATATAAAACCTTGAGCACATTGGCACAAGAGAAGACATTAGCAAAGCCATTAAGATCAACAATTAATAATGAGACCTTATAAAATGGAAAAACTTCTGTAAGGCAAAGGACACTGTCACTGAGACAATGTCACAGCCTACAGAATGAATGGGGAAAAGTTTTAACCAACTCTACAACTGAGAGAGAACTAATATCCAAATTATATAAAGAGCCTAAGAAACTAGTTACCAAACCAAACCAAACCAAACAAGCCCAAACTACACAATAATGAAGTGAGGATCTAAACAGGCCACTATCAACAGAGGCAATTCATATGGCTGAGAAACAAAGACATGTTCAACATCCTTAACCATCAGGGAAATGCCAATCAAAACTACTTGGGGAACCCATCTTACACCTGTTAGAGTGTCTAAGAGCATAAACATAAATGACAGCCCATGCTGGTGAGGACATGGAGCAAGGAGAACCCTCTTCCATTGCCAGTGGATATTCTTCAGAGGGTTGGGAATTGATCTACCTCAAGATTCAGCTATACCACTCATGAGTATATACTTCATCCTTCCACATCAAAATTTGCTCAACCATGTTCGTTACTGCCCTATCCATGCTCAGTTTACGATAGCCAGAAACTGGAAACAACCTAGATGTCCCCCCAAAAGAAGAATGGATGAAGAAAGTGCAGATCATTTACACAATGGAGTATTATTACTCAATTGTTAAATAAAGCGATGTTGTAAAATTTTCAGCCAAGTGGATGAAACTAGAAAAAACAATCCTGAGTTAGATAAGAAGCAGAAAGCTAAATATGCTATGCGTTCACTTCTATATAGATATTAATTTTATATATTCACCTGTATGTGGCTATTAGCTGTTAAGTAAATGACAACCAAGGCATTATCCACAGCCCCAGGGAGGGAAGGATTAAGTGGGGTGCAAGGTTCTCTAAGAGAGGGAGAGATTGGACGGATGGATTGGGGATGGAGAGATGGAAACAGGAGGATCAGGTTTGGGTGTGGGGGGAGAAGTAGGGTTAAAGGAGGAAATGGGGCGAGAGCCAGCTAGAATTGAAGGGTTTTTGATGGGTAATAGAGAAGTATCAAATTCCTAATCCTAATTTCCTAAATCCTAGTACAGTGAAAACAGTCCAAAATTAGGATTAAAGATTGTCCCAGTGAGTCTCCCGATAATGAGTGAGACTGGAAATGGAGTGCCAACTGTCCACATCTCTTGCACCTAAAAACTGAGTCTTGGAGCACAGAGCCCTCCAAATCTACTGATCAACGCTCATATGAACCCAGAGAGACTGAATCAGCGAGTGCAGAGCCAACCTCGATCTAAACCAGGTCCTCTGCATATGCATTACAGCTTTGAGTTTTGTGGGATGCCTGAGTGCGTAAATCATGGCACTCCAAATCTTGTGCCTTCTCCTAGGGCTCTTTTTTCTTCTGTTGGTTTCCCTTGTCCCATCAAACATAAATGATGAGCCCAGAATAAAAGGCATTGGCTAGACCCAGGGCTTTTCCTTTATGTTTTCACCATAGATGCACTTCGCCAGCTGTGGTCTTCCCTATAATAGGCTTCTGCTTCTCACCTGCAGATTAATTGTACAATGCTAGTCCGACCTGGCAAAAATGCCACCTTTGGAGTGGGAGCCAAGTGCTTGGAGGAAACCTGCAATGAGTAGTTAGGCCAGCCGCTATTAGCAGGGTATATTTAGAAGATACCGTATTCAGCCTCCTTGGGATTTATGGCAGATAGAGCATTATCTAAATGAGCAGACAAAAAAATAAAGTGAAAGTCTCTGACATGACTAACCGTAACATACCGTAAAACAAATAAATTAATTCAATCGCTTGCTCCAAGTGACATTTCCAGAGCATTGCTTTTGGCTAATGTCTTTTTGAAAGAAGGATTGCCAGGCTGTGCAGGAAGGAAAGCATTTTAGAAACCATTCCTTGATAATTGTCACTGATACACTTCCAATTTACAAAATGCTCTGCCTGGGAATGAAGAATGCCCTTTAGTGTGGGGTAGGTGGCAGGAGGGTTTGACTGGAGCCATATTTTCTGCTACAGTGAAAGTGTATCTGAACTACTGCTAACTGTAAGGATCTCAGCATGTGGGAGGTTGTGGGAAATGGGGTGAGTATATGTAGGCGAGTCCTAGGATGTTTAAGTTGTCTGATCTCAAACAATAACGTAGTGTTCCCTATCAACAGCCATGGGGTTATCAGCGCTTCATGCTGGTTGCAGGACAGGATAAGGCACTCGGATCTCTGTGTTGTGAGCTCACCATTGAGCTCACATCAGATAATTTCTACCCACTCTGCCTGGAAAGCATTAGAAAGAACAGACTATTCTGCTGAGATGGGAGGTGTACAGCAGAATGAGTGGTTGTGGCCATTATCCTCCTGGGTGAGCATGCAGTGGGAGGGGTCCAGGTTTAAAAAAGGCACAGTGTCCTAGTGTGTCCTTCAGGAATGGGAGGCCAACATTCCTGTCCTTCCTAAGAGACAAAGGAGAGATGGTTTGACACACAGAAGGCATGAGGCTGCTTAATTTGACTTCATGCAGCTTGAACCCACAGCCTAAGTTAGTAAACATGGGGGTGGTTGGCTGGCAGGAGTATTTTAGCCGTTTTCTTTTGTTTGAGTCTTCCAGGAGAGCCTTCCCTCTCAAAGAATTAGCAGAATACCTACTGCCCATATTCATTTCTGCTGATCTTACTGAGTATACTTTCAGTTACCCACACTATTCTGGATCCTTTTACTGCGGCTGTAATGCTGAGCAGTCAAAGAAAGGCTTGATTTTTGGGATCCTGCTTGAGGTGGCAATAGATAGAAGTCAGTTACAGAAAGTAATAAACAGGAATGAAGTATAAAGGGGAGTTACAGCCCTGCAAATTACACATACACACATAGACACACACATACACATAT
Organism: Rattus norvegicus; assembly: GCF_021556685.1. Lineage (NCBI taxonomy): Eukaryota > Metazoa > Chordata > Mammalia > Rodentia > Muridae > Rattus > Rattus norvegicus. The sequence goes on along the minus strand of NC_141534.1, from coordinate 53,508,585 downwards.
AATACATATAGCCATATATATACATACATATACATACATATACATATATGTCCATATAGTTATATGTATATATGTGTGTGTGTAGTTATACATATACATCATATACTTATATGTATGAGCATGGTAAGAGTAAGGACTGAGATCAAGTGTGTTGCTCAGTATGACAGACATCACTCTGGGAGTGAGGGGTAAGAACCAACAGCCATGTTCAGTCAAGAAGGCAGTGTGGGAAGAGAACACAGAAAAGGAAAAGCAGGCCTTGGAGAGACAAGAGGCCTATATGATAGGCAAGTAGCAGGAAAGAGCTGTGGAAAGGCTAATCATGTCCACAGGAGCCATAACACAGAAAATATCTAGCCTGGGCTAGAGACTAGGCTTATTTTCTAAGGACAATAGGAACACTGGAAGGATCAAAGTAGATTGGGCAAAATGACCTAAGATGTTGATCCCTCCCAATCTCCACTATGAAGATACAGTCTTCTGTTGTCAACTGGAGGATTTGAGAACAGTTGAAAATGCATTGGTTTGCTGTGGCTACAAACTGTTTCATCTCAAAACACAAGCAACACATCACCTCACAGGACTGTAGTCAGACATCTGATGCCAGACTGGAGCTTCAGTGAAGGAGCCCTAGTTACAGAGACTTCTTCACAGGCAGAGTGAGCCAACAAGATGACCTCACCTCAAAGGCTAAGAGAGTATATATTTGCACATTCCATGTTCTCTATATGATTCTGCAGCAATAACTCAGAACACAAACACTATATCAGTGAGAGTCTAGAGGAAGAGACTCCACACAATAGCAATGGCTGTATGATCAAGGCTGTACTGAGGCTAGGGTATGATTCTGACTTCATACCAGTGGCACATGGTGCTTTGTGGTTGATTGTTGCTACATGGGTGGACAGAGATGTGGGCCATCTGTGAAGGAGATGTCATTAGAAACCTCTTAAGGGACTAGAGGACTCATTCATATTAGGATAAGCAATAACATAGTGTTGGCACAGAGTCTGTTTAAATATTTTACCATGGTATTTGTCCAAACTGAAGGAAGATGTAAATAGATTTCTCAAATGTCTTAAGTAAACACCTTTGCTTTCTAACTAATGCACGATGAGGTTTCACTAGAGAACAGTGCACAGAGTAACTTCTGTCCCTAGCTTCAGTGGAACACAGTCACGTGACCCAGAGATAGTGTTCCCAGGAAGTCATAGCCACTCTTACATGAAAATCACAAGTCATATAATCTTTAGTGCATATGTATGTGTGTGTATGCATAATGATGTATACACACAAATATAGAAACTTGTGATAAATAAAAGCTTTCATTTTGTAGGCTATTTTTACTAGACTAGATTTTACTTTAGAATGCAGTTTGGCATCAATGTATTATTATTCAGGATCTACTGAAGACGCCAGTCTTCCTTCCTATAACTGTACCTCCTAGGGTCTACAATGTTCCTGGAAGGGGAGACACTGAGTTGCAGCCCTTCAGGGATGATTAACTATATTTGGCAAAGACAAAGGTTGACATGGCACTGATGTGTTAAATGCTGTACACCCTCTGACTGCCCTTTTCTTCTCAGGCAAGGGTCCATCACAGCTCGTTAACTTTAGATGCCGAGATCTCAGTTAACATTCTTACCTGCTTCTGTTTATTACACACATGATTGAAAATATAAATGCCTTGAACATTTCCCATTGATCAGATGCAATGTAATACTATATCTGCAGTGTTGAGACAGTCAAAATTCTGAGACAGAAACATTGGGTTGGTTTGATTACATTATATTATAAAGTCACTGTCTGGAGAGCCAGCCATGAAAGGCAAGTTAGTATCTAGGGAAAGAATTGAGGCTTCTGTAACTGGTGAATATTGGTTTCTATATTCATTTTTATGGTAATAGAAATATTTTAATTAACTCCTTCAGAAATTCATACAATTGCGTTTTGATCATATTCAACCCTAGCTGCAGCCCTGATCTTTCAAGATCCACCACCACCCTCTAAACAATGTCCTTAATTTGTATTCTCTTTGTTTCTTGAATTTAACAATTTATCGACTCCAATTTGTGCTATTCATTCACTTCTGGGCATTGGGCCACCCATGGCAGTGTGGTCAACCTATCAAGTGGCCATGCTCACAAAGAAAACTAACTCTTCTTCCCAGAAGCCATCAAATGTCCATAGTACTACAGTCAGGGTTAGGGGCTCATGAGGGTCTCTGTCCTTTGCGTTTACTGGCTTGATCATGTGCATGTAAGCACATGTGAGTTGATGACTGCAGAGGTCCTGTCATGTTCCAGAAGATGGTGTTTTGTTCCAGTCATCCTGACCTCTGACCTCTGCTCTTATCATCTTTTCAACCTCTCTTCCATGATGGTCCTGAAACTTGGGGAAGGGGCGTGCGATAGAGCTTCCGTTTGTTGCTGAGCCCAGAGACTGACACGTGGTCTTTATACTTGAACCAGTTTTGGATTTCTGTGTTCACCAGTGTCCACTGCACAAGGAAGCTTCTCTGAGGAGATCTGAGAGCTGCACTAATCTGTGGGGAGAGAGACAAACTCAGAAGGATGGTACAGTGTCTATTTAGCAGGAAAAGAGGACTCGGTTCACCCTGGGATTTCAGTCACATTTGCCACACCACCCATGTGCTTCCTCCAGAGAAGCAGATGTTAGGATGTAACCAACCACTTCATGTTTGGGTTCCGTGCCTATAGTTAGTTGTACACCCATTTTAAAAGATGAGCAGGGGAGGAAGGCACTACAAACTTAGTTTTTAAATAAAAATATAAATTTAGGAAAATTCCAATTAAATGGGATCTTCTTCACCTCTTAATGATCTCAAAATTGTACTGGATTAAAAGATCACTTAACATAAGCAAAAATAATAGTTTTCAATCAGCAAAGAGAGGTTGATTTTTAAAAATTAATATAAACCTACTTTGAAAATATTATAGAAATATAATTTGTTGTTTATGTTTTTCCTACTGTAAGCATCTTTATATCCAGAATCAGGATGCATATGGCCTATTTTTTTGCTTTGGATAAATGTCTGTAAATCAGCAAGTGGGAAAGTAACTATGCATGTGTTAAAAGTTTTGATTAAAATTTGTGAATTATTTCCAAGGATGTACGCACTAATTGGGATTTCTCTAAGTGTTACTTTCAGCTGGAGACATATAATAATCCTTCTTATTCACATGCTATAATTAACTCTACAGTAGGAAAGGCACTGGTCAAATGTTTAATATTTATCAATTTCACAGGATGTCACAAAATTGCTTTGTAGAAATAATTGTTTTTACCCCATTGGTTGCCAATTTCTCTGTGTTGTCCCACTCGCCTCCAAAATGGCATGTATAATAAAAATGAATACTACAGTACGTGGAATATTCTTAAAATACAGGAGGAAAGAGAAAACAAAGGCCTTGATACTCTGCCAACCACCCCAGCGTTTATTCTGGGCCTTTTCATTCGTGGCTGTGTGGGCGCACATGTAAATCCCCCTTCACACCAACAGTTTCCTAGTGCACAGTTTAGGAGAATTTATCTCAAATCTGTGATTCCTTGTAAATATGGATGTAAGTGTTTAAATATACTATATCATCTCATTTGTATTTTCTGATGTGTCATATGCTCTATGTTTAAGCAATTATTCTGACGATCTCGAATAACGATTTATTTGCCATGCGACATTGTCTGACTGATAACCTTTTAAAAACTTTCAAAATAGTCCACAAAAAGTAATTATTTATTAGGCAGCTATTCAAGGCAATAATATCATGATAACTCATCAGCACAAGATAGTGTAGATTTCATCTTTTATATCCTGTCATAACTAAGTTGTCTTGCATCTCACCACTCTGAGTATCAGGAACTTCTTTCGCCTCCAGCAGTGATACCGCCTGGTCGCTGTTGCCATGGCAGGTGATCATCATCGACAATGAGTGGTTCCAGTGTCCGGAGGCTCTCTTCCAGCCTTTCTTCCTAGGCTTGGAGTCCTGTGGCATCCATGAGACCACCTTCATCTCCATCATGAAGTGTGATGCGGACATCCGCAAAGACCTGATGTCAACGCAGTGCTGTTTGGTGGTACTACCATGTATACGGGCATTGCTGACACGATGCAAAAGGAGATCACAGCCCTAGCACCCAGCACGATGAAGATTAAGATCATTGCTCCCACTGAGCACAAGTACTCAGTTTGGATTGGCATCTCCATCCTGACCTCACTCTCCACCTTCCGGAAGACGTGGATCAGCAAGCAGGACTGTGACGAGTCGTGCCCCTCCATCGTCCATGGCAAATGCTTCTAGGTGGACTGAGCAGGTGCCAGGCATCTGCTGCATGAGCTGATTCTGAAGTTTTGATTTGCCCTGGCAATGTACACACCTCATGCTAGATTCATGAAATGGGAACAAGCCTTTGAAAAGAAATTTGTCCTTGAAGCTTGTATCTGATATCAGCACTGGATCGTAGAACTTGTTGCTGATTCTTGACCTTGTATTCAGATTAACTGTTCCCTTGGTATATGTTTAATACCCTGTGCATATCTTGATTCAGTCCATTTAGTTCAGGTGGCTAAGTCACTTGGTGGCTGGGGAGAGCACACTGTGGAAGAGAAGTCCCTAGCCTGGTGGATCTCTGTGAGCACCATGTAGTGATCTGTGCAGGGTATTAACCAACAGCAGGCTTCCAGGATTTCCTGAGGTTGGCAAGGGTTCCTGAACCAGTTACCACTTCCTTCTTGCCAATCTAACAGGGTAGGAAAGTGAGAGCCTTAGGACCCTCTTTCCATTCTGTTTTTTTTTTCTCTCTCTTGACCACCATGGGTTGTTACTTGCCTTGAGTTGGGAACGTTTGCATTGACACCTGTAAATGTATTTTAATTTTAATTTATGTAAGGTTTTCTGCACTCAATTCTTTAAGAAATAACAAGTTGGTGCCATTTATGAGGGAGGATGTCAAAGAGGTAAGGACCTCAGAGGAGTGTTTGATTACCTCCCCTACTTTTCCGATATCTAGAGGTTGGGTAATTGAGACAAATTTTCTCTGAATGTGGAGAGTAATTATTGGAGACTCTGCTTGATTTTTTTGGTAGAGTTTACCAATAACTCCTGTCTCCCCCCTGGGATTCCCTGGATCTTTCTATGCAGAAAAAGAGTGTCTTGTGTTGTTAATAGAAGAAGCGATTGGTCTGTGATCCTAGCATATGTATCTGACAAGACCAATATGGGCAGCCCCCATATTTATCTGGCCATTTTTTACAATCATCTTTTGTCTGGTCAAAGAGAAAGCAAGAGATTATAATACTTAGATGGGATGCTTGATACAGGGATGACAGCAATTAGGATCGGTTCCTGGCACCCTGCCATGGAGCACTTTCTGGACCCTATTTGGAAAGACTGTTTGTTATCTGTGGCTATTTCTTGAACCTCAAGTCTCCAGATGTATGGGCTAGCCTGGATAGAAACAAACAGCAAGGGAAGGATGAGAAGCCCATGTCTAGTCCTGTGGTGTTGAATGCAGCTGATGGAGTGCTGGAATCTCATTTTCTGGAGTTGGGGACAAGGTGGGTGGTGTCAATGTCTTCTGGAACTTAACAGAGCACAGTTCTGTTAGGGTCGATGTGTATGAATAATGTTTAGGAAGAGGGGTGAAAGGTTTGAGGTGAGAAAGGTGGACCCAATGAGGGAGTCCCTCCAATTTAGCAGCAGTAGGTATCATGAGAATCACCTTAAAAGGGCCCTGTCGTTTAGGGTTGAGAGATGAGGGCTGATGGTCTGGGGGGAATAGCAGAACTTGGTCTCTAATGTTGATAGGCAGCAGACAAGGGACAATGTGTGGCTGAAGTAGATGGTGGTCAGCAAAGTTCCATAGGAGAGAACAAAGGTGGCAAAGCAATGGGGTGAGTAGATGGTCTGGGAGGGGAGAGCAGTTAGGTGAAAGACCAGGAGTTGAAACCAGTGTCCATACATGAGTTCAAAAGGTGAAACTTGGAGAGGTCGCTTAGGGAGAGGTCGTAGTCTTAAGAGAGCCAGAACTAGGAGTTTTACCCAATCTAAATGAAGTTCCTGAGACAGCTTGATAAGAGTGGTTTTTTAAAGAGCAGTTAGTTCTTTCTACCTTTCCTGACGATTGAGGATGGTATGGAATATGAAAATGCCAGAGGATGTCTAGGGCCTTAGCCAGAATTTGAGAGATTTGGGAGGTAAATTCAGGACCATTGTCTGACTGGAGGGAGGCTGGGACACCAAATAGGGGGATGGTCTCTTGGAAAAGGAGATCATAGACTGTCTAAACCCTTTTGTTAGTTGTGGGAAATGCCTCTACCTACCCTGAGAAGGTGTCTACCAAGCCCAGGAGGTACTTGGTATATTTGACAGTGGGCATGTGGATGAAGTCAAGTCGCTAGTCAGTTACAGGAAGAGAACCTCTGGCCTGGTGGGTAGGGAAAGGGGCACTACGATATCTTGAGTTAGAGTCCGACAGCTGACAGATTTTGCAAGAAGCAGTGATAGACTTTAAGAAACTCAAATCCTCAGGCGTAGGCTGTAGGAGGTCTTAACAAATAAGACAACACTCAGTTGTTAGATGAAAGAGTTGGTGAAGATAGGACAGAGTTTGGCGAGTTTTGGGGGTGAAAGTAGGGTTGTGGGTTGCAGTGTAAGAATGTCCTAGGGAGGGTGAGATGAGTCTAGGTCCCTAAGGGCTGCAGCTCTAGCTGCCTCATTGACTCAGTTGTTTCCCTTGGAGACAATAGAGTCATCCATCTGGTGGGAGCTACAGTGGACAATCCCCATAGCTGTGGGGAGGTAGGAGGCCTTTAGCCTGGCCATAATTTGGTTTGCATTAGTTACTGATCCTCCTTTAGTCATAAATAACCCACACTTCTTCCAGATAGCTGTGTAGGACAGGAGGATATAAAAGCATATTTGGAATCTATGTAGTTGTCAACGAGTTGTCCCTGTGCCAGTTAAAAGGCACAGGAAAGGGCTATTAGTTCAGCCTGTTGATTGGTAGTTTGAGCAGGGAGGGCCTGAACCTCTACCACGTCCATGTCTAACACTATGGTGTAGTCAGCTTTTCTGGCCCCTTCATGTAGAAAGGAGCTTCCATTTGTATACCAGGTATAAATGGCCCGAGGCAATGTGTCCCCCTGTATGTGTGAAGGATGAAGTAATAGTTCCTCTAGGGTTTCAGTGCAAGTGTGAGGTAGGGAGTGCTTAGTATTTGGTCGAGGAAGAAGACTGGAAATATTGAGAGGCGGACATGATTGGAAAGTGAGTGTAGAGTCTTCTATTAGTGCTACCTGGGGAGAAAGAACCCTGGAGGGAGGTAAAGTCTGTAAGCCTTTATAAGTTAGAAGCTGTGACAGGTTATAAGAAGAGAAGACAGATATAGGCGACCCAAAGATTAGTTTTTTGACTCTCAAATAAGCAACTGCTAAGGTATGAATACAAGGTGCCCATTGTACCTTTATGCTACAGGTATAAAGGAGGGTCCCAGTTGGTGACCTAGGACTCCACAGGCAAATCCCTCTTTTTCGGTTACATAAAGGGAAAAAAGATGAGTCAGGTCAGAGAGATGTAAGTCTGGGGTCTTAAGGAGAGCCTGTTGGAGCCTCTGAAAAGGCTTTGTAACAGGTTTGAGAAGAGGTTCGTGGGTGGAGCCTAATGCTGCTTCACGTAAGGGGTGAGAAAGGAGGGAAAATGAAGGAACTCAGGAGCGTAAAAAACTAGCTATTCGTAGAAATGATGCGATCTCCTCCTTGTTAGAGACTGAAGTAGGTTCTTTCTATCCAAGATAAAAACCTTATGGGTTGGGGTAATTGTTAGTCTCAAATGGTTGACTTGAGGAGTGAGCAGTTGGATTTTAGAAGGTAAGACCCTGTAGCCTCAACTGGAAAGGACATTTAGAAGAACAGAGGTGTTAGTTTGGTAGTTTTTCAGGAAGGACTACAAAGGAGAAGATCATCTACATAAAGTATGATCTTAGATTCAGGGAGAGGCAAGGATGACAAGTCAGAAGCTAGGGCCTGGCCAAACAGGTACGGGCTGTCCCAGAATCCCTGAGGTAGAGTCCAGGTAAGTTGGGTAGAGACATGGGTGTCAGGATCTGTCCAGGCAAAGGCAAATATGTCTGCGAGAGAGTATCTAGAGGGATGGAGAAAAATGCATCCTTGAGATCTAGGACTAAGAAACAGGAAGTCCCCGAGGGGATGGTAGAAAGAAGTGTATAAAGGTTAGCCACAACAGAATGGAGGGGAACCATTGCAGAATTGATGCGCCTGAGGTCTTGAACCAGGCGATGGGTTCCATTAGGCTTCTTAACTGCTAGTATAGGGGTGTTAAAGTGAGCCGAGGTAAGAAAAAGGAGGTTTTTTTTTTTCTTAAGAGGTCAGAAATGATAGGTTTAAGTTCCCTGAGGCTCTAGAGAGAAGGGTTTGGGAGTTTGGCTACGGCCTTGGAGCAGGTGATAGGAGGAGTGAAAGTAGGTGCCAATGCAGGGAGATTAGAGCATCCTGCAGCTGCCACAGGAGGGGAGGGGTCTAGAGAGGTTGAGCAAGGAGTCTCTGGGGTAACCTGGTGAGAAGGAGAAACTGAGGTAGCAGCTTGGGTTTTTGGAAGCATGGAAACAGGCCTGTGGTGAGGAGGAGGCAGTCTGTTAGCTGGGTCAAGGGTTGTACTGTCACCTGGGGCCTGTCTCATAGCTAAATGGAATTGGGCGAGGCTTCAAGAGGAACACAGAGAGGGGTTGGAGTGAAGGTAGATAAGTGATTGAACATGAACCTTTTTCCATTTACCAGATGCTGGCAATGAGTATGAAGATCCTGTAAAATTGAGGAATCTAGCATGCCATTATGTGGCCATTTTGAACCATTGTCTAATGAATACTGAGCCCAGACATTATTGCAAGGGTGTATCAGTTTTGATGTCCTCAGGTGCAATGTTAGTTTTAGAGTTTTGAAATTTTCCAAGAGACATCCCAATGGAGACATCGAATTTACCCTTTGGGGGAAGTTATTGAGTTATCCATCCCAGCATCCCAGTGGGTAATTCAAAAGCAGCACTCTGCCAGGTCAGGTGTCTGAGTTGTAACTTAGACTCCTGGAGGCCATACCGGGTGATAGCAGCCAGCAGGTGGTGGTGGTTGAACGGCACAGCAGAGGCCTAGAATATGAGGTGGAGGCAGCAGCAGACTGGGACTTGTGACTGTGATCAAATTCGGGTGGTGCACGTGGCAGCAATGGAGGCATGTGGTGGGAAGGGCCTTTGTCGGCTCTGCTGTAAGCCAGTGCACAGTGGTGGGGTGCTGGGCCAGGCACAGTCATGTGGAGATCAAGTCTCCCTGTATGGGCCACCAATGTGGGATAGAGGTTCCCATCCAGACAACCACACCAAGGCAACATGGTTTTATCAAGCGATTTTAATGAGAGGACGAGATAAGGGAGAGGGGCAAAAGAGAGAAAGAAAAAGAGAGAAGGGGGCAGAAAATGTCGGCCTTTTATTTGAAATATGATATAACTGTTCCCAGGTGAAGGTGGGAACTAAGCCAAAGGTATATTGGGAGTATGTATGGCCATTGCCATGGCAACAGTGACCAAGTAGTGTCACTGATTTCACCTCCAGCAGTTACTGATACCAACAATCACTAGTTGTTTTAAATTGTACGTATATACACAATGGCAAAAATATGGAATGGTATAGAACTATTCTTCATTACAAAAACATGAGATTTATATTTGTAATGTTTTATTGCTATACAAATCAGTTTCAGTTTGATAGGTGTATAGTGCTTCATCATTTACTTTCTATGTAAGAAAATTAAAGTGGTGGAATTTCTCTATCTGACAAGCCAAAGACAACAACACAAGTAATATTATGTGTGTGCACATATAAAGTGTACAGAAACGTTGTTTTTAATTTTTAAACTTATTTACGCATATGGGTGTTTTTGTCTCCATATGTTTATGTACAGTGTACAAGCAGTGCAGTGCACATGGAGACCATAGGAGAGCATTAGATTAACTTGAACCAGTGTAATAGAAGGTTCTGAGCCACCACAGAGATGCCAGGAATAGAAGAACCTGAGTCCTCTGGAAGATCAGTCAATTCCCTTAAAGGCTGAACTTTTTCTGCAGGTCCTAGATACATCTTTAAGAAGTAATTATCTAATAATTATACCTGGGACCAGGAGGTGGCTCAGTAAAAGTACATACTACCAAGGTGGATGATCCCTGAGCTCCCAAGGGAGAGAGAGCTGGCTGCTTACATGTTGTTCTCTGACCACTACAGATGTGTCACAGAATATGCATGTTCTCCTCCACAATAAACAAATATAATAGATAGATGTTTTCTGTTTAAATAGCTACAGAGTCATTGTCTAAATATTGTTTTTACATGTTATCTAGTTTACACTGCCTGGAAATGGTATTTTATTTAATATTTATAAAAGATCTTTTATTCCCTTTGAAAAGCAATATTGAACCAGCTTCTGTGGATGGGACTTAGTCCTTTAAACCTTCAGATACTGAACACCAGAGCCCTACAGCTTCTAATTAGCTTCACAATTGGAATACAGGCATGACATTTGCATTTGGAATTTGGGAACCAAGAGCCATTAGTGATTCAGCAGGTAGAGTGATTTTCTACTTCTAATATCACCAAGTAGATTCTGCAAATGCTGAAAATCCTTACACCAGCAGTTGTATTATTAACTTGAAATCTGCTGTTAGGTTTCTGAAGGCAGCAAGGGTTGCTTTCTGTGGTGTGGGTATGAGGTGAGCAATCGGCATCTGCAGTTTCTCTTGGGCACCATGTACATTCTCATTTTTTCCAGGTTGACAATATAAAAGTTGGGTCTTCAATGGTTTTGGAAGCTTTTGGGAAACGTTGCTGGATTTTATTTAGAGTGAATGTGTAACAGGCTAAGTACAGGTTCTCCTTCTGTCTCCTACTCTGCTGCCCTCAGAGTAGCAACCTTCCAGATGTATATTTTGAGACAGGTCATGGAAGCAGAGTGCAGTTAATTTAAACCTTTCCCAGCCCACCTCCTGAGACCTGCTATGCTTTGACGCCTCTCCCTGGGAAAACGAGTTCAACTCTGCTCACCTTCCATGTCCACATGAATCTGGTCTAAGTTGTGTTCACCATGAACAGTGAATTAACACATACAAGGTTGGACCACAGTTTCCACCTCCCCAGCCAGTGTGCCTTGGAGGACAACTAACCCTGGAACTTCAGTTACGGCCAACTGGGTACAGTAAAGTTACACGGCACTGGCTTTCTATTGACCCGTGCTTCACAATCAAATACTGCAAGCCTCACCCAGCCCACAATCTTTGTGGGATACACACAAAGTTTAAGTGGTAACTTATACTGCAGCTGGGATACAGCTCCCTAACAGCCCAGTGGGTGCTATCAATCATTGGTAAAGGCTTTGCCCAGCACAGGGGAAGCTAGTAATCACAGCACTTAAGAGATGGATAAGCAGGAAGGTCAGAAATTCCATAATGAGCCTGAGGTTAGCTTGGGGCTACATAAAGATCCTTGGTGGAGGAAGAAGAGGAAGAAGGGATAAAGCAAAATACAGAACTAAAATCCATACCACTTAGCCAAGTGATGACTTAGCCAAGAGAATGCTAGATTCTGGACCCAGGGCCATGGAGAGATGAGCTGAGACCTTTGCTCCTCATTTCCACTCTAGAAGAACCCTCGTTGCTTGTTCCTCCTGTATATATTCATGTCTAATTTTCTCTTTTGTTTAACTATTTCCAAAGTGGAAAATAGGATATCAGAACTAATTTGTCAATGGATCTAAGATTATGTGTAGGCAATTCTCTAGAATAAAAGGACCATGGTGCTAAGGTGTCAGGCAGCGGATCACGTTTTTCTGTTCCAAGGAAAACATTAAAACATTTTTCCTCATGACATCTCTGTGGTGAAGAACACCATGATGACATCTGACCAGAATTCTTTGTCAGCTTCCTTTGGAGACACCTGCTCAGGTGTAGTGGGGCCTCAGAACATGCTGGGACAGCTTACGAAACCAAGAACAAGATTCCCATTACTTGAGAGGACACTCTGCTTGAGGCATACTAAAAGATCTAACCTCCAGGGAACAGTGAGGTGATGAGAGGATTCCCAGACATTCAGAATGGGGGTAAGAGGAAAGTTCAAGTGATGGCCTTAGTTTCCTGTGAGGATGAATCCCCTGGCATGGTCATTCCCATCTGTGGATCTGAATAACATGAGAGGAAACCAGTCTCTTGGCAGAAGAGACAGGATTGAAAAAGAAAAGTGTCTTTTGATATAACTGGCTGGTACTCTTTACTCTGTCTTTCTCAGACATAGTGCTTTGTTATCTTCCATTATCCAGGCCTAACTGTTCAGATACCTAGACCTTGGAATATTATCTGTTGGAGGGATTTAGGAAATGGTTTTAATTTTCTAATAAGCAGGATAGATCCTGATGAATCTTCTCTCTTCTAAATTTTAATATGGAAATATTGTTTAGCACAAAGGCAGCCTTTTTTAATGGACATTAGAAAATGTGGGTAGAAGATGAAGACGATGACGAAAAAGAAGACAATTTCAAAGAAGATAAAGAAGATGTAGAAGAGGTGGAGGAAGAGAAAGAAGGACAACAAGAACAAGAAGAAGGACAAGAACAGAAGGAAGAAGGAGGAGGAGGAGGAGGAGGAGGAGGAGGAGGAGGAGGAGAAGAAGAAGAAGAAGAAGAAGAAGAAGAAGAAGAAGAAGAAGAAGAAGAAGAAGAAGAAGAAGAAGAAGAAGAAGAAGGAGAAGAAGGAGAAGAAGAAGAAGGAGAAGAAGAAGAAGGAGAAGAAGGAGAAAAAGAAGAGGAGAACAAGAACAAGAACTAGAAGAACAAGAAGAACAAGAAGAACAAGAACAAGAAGAACAAGAACAAGAACAAGAAGAACAAGAACAACAAGAAGAACAAGAATAAGAACAAGAAGAACAAGAAGAACAAGAACAAGAACAAGAAAAACAAGAACAAGAAGAGGAAGAAGAAAGCACACTGTCACTCCATGACTGGACAATGGTATGGGCATGCCCTCCCATTTCACCAGGGATCAAATTGGCACTGGGAGACTATGGATATGACACCAATAATTGCAGGTACTCTTGGTTTGTCTTAGATTCTAGAAGTTATCATTTGTGTTAACTATGATAAGAATTTACTGAAGGCTGTGGAGATGGATCAACATGAGGTCCCAATGTCAAATCTCCAGCACCCATTTAAAACAGCCAAGCATGGTTGCATGTGAACCTGCAACTCCAGAATTGGGTGGGGATGGGGACAAGAGGATCACTGGGATTTTCTGCCTTTCTCCATGTTTAATGAAAGACCCCATATTAAGGGAGTAAGATGAAGAATGTGAGAACAGCAGACTCACATCCTCCTCTGGCCTCTGCGTTGTGACTTCTCCACAGATACAATCCTACATCACACACATAGTACACTCAGCAAAAGTTCTCCAGGGTTCTGTCTACTTGTCTAATAATTTCTTTCTGTTTTTGCTGTTTTATTCATCAAGGTATAATTTATATGGTGTCAAATGTACAAAGCTGGTCTTTGGCTCTTAATGCTTACTATGGCATATTCACATTCCCAGGACCCACACCAGTAGATAGAAGTCACCATTGATTGAGAAAGTCCCTGGCACTGCCCATTACCACAGGTGTGGCGTATGTGTTGTATACAGCTCACAGATCTTGGGTTTGATGTTGAAAAGGAACCCACTACAGAGAACCCACTGAGAGATGTTTTGGGGGTTTCCATTCTGTGCTATTGTGAATTAAGCTGCATAGCTATTCTCTCTCTCTCTCTCTCTCTCTCTCTCTCTCTCTCTCTCTCTCTCTCTCTCTCTTTCTGTGTGTGTGTGTGTGTGTGTGTGTGTTTATTCTTCCTAGACATACAACCCTAAAAATGGATATGACACCAGGTGTAATTTAACATTCTTCTTAGTTGTTGTCATTTCTGAGAGCTGTTGACATACTTTACACACCTACCAGCCAGGCATGAGAACTCTGGTGTCTCAAATTCCTGCTGGAGTTCCTGCTTTGATTTGTATTATGCACATGTTGTTGTTTGTGCAGTTGTTATCAAAGAGGCATGGGGATATTTTGTTACAACTGCCTCTGCTACTTTGACATTATAGTAATGACCATATTATTTTGTGCATGAAACTGCATGCCTCTAGATATTTTAACACAATTTAAATTTTTACTTTTTAAATCCCTGGCAAGTCTAAGTTCTTCACAAGGAGGAAGCAACCATGCCACTCTCTCTAGCCACCCAGGTGCTCCCCATCTGGTCCTATCCTTGCGTTTGGTGCATTGCCTTGGTAGTTTCTTTCATAACCACACTGGGAATCTTGTCTTCAGTCCAATCCTAAGTTTAATTATTAGCTGTTCTACCACAACACAAAAGGTAGATCTTTACCAAAATACATTTCATTCACCTCCCTCCCTTTGCTTACCAGTTGTGTTTATAATTGACACCAATGTTATGTAAGTATTGTTATGTGTTGATACAAGCTACAGTCTTCTGAGAGGAGAGAATCTCAACTGAGAAAATGTTTCCATCAGATTTGGCTGTAGCCCGTCTTGTTAACTGGTGATTGTTAGGGGAAGATCCAGACAATTATATATGGTGCCATCCTTGGATTGGTAGTAAAGAGTTCTATAAGAAGACAGGCAGAGCAAGTAAGTCAGGAGGAACAATCTAAGAGAATGTTGAAGTTACATTTCCCTTATCTTTCCAGTCACAGGCTGCCTTACACTAATCCCATCATCCTGATGGGAGGTTAACAGCTTGAATTTCCATCACATTGGGATGTGCTCTGTCTCAATACACAGCTGTGGCTTTGTTTATATTTTTAATGGTGATTACTGTTTTATTATTTGTGATTTTTGGAGACTCTTAGAGTTGGGTGTGATTGTACAAGCTTGTAATCTCAGCCCCCCTGGAGTCTGAGGCATCCGGTTTGCAGGACAGCCTTGGTAATGACAATCTCTCCCTGGAAACCCACTGTTCATGCCAAACAGTGAATCATATAGGCAACCTTCACTCTCCTTTGTGTCCTCAAATCACAATTCCTCAATCTCATCCACAGTCCTGTAGCAGATTGCCTTCAGGAAATCTGTCTTCCTTTTTCATCTGTTCCCCGTAGACTCCACATATCCTCATTTAAGGCCTAGCCTTCTTCTCTCCTGTGCTCCCTATCAAGCCTCCCACACTTCTGGCTCATTCCCAGTCCAGCATGTCAACTCCTAATATCTATAAACAAGTTTCACTCAGACTCCCAGTAGCCATAGCTTTCAGGGATTTAAAAGAATTCCTTATATGGAAAACTACAAACACTACACACTTTACAAGGAGAAACCGAAGAAACAGAAACCCAAGTCAAAGTCACAGAAAATATCTTCAAAAAAAAGTAACAGAAAAATTTTCTTATTCTAATGAAGGAGGTGTCTGTCAAGGTGCAAGAAGCATGCAGAACACCAAGTAGACTAGAACAGAGAAAAACACATAATAAACAAAACAATAAAATTATAGAACAAGGGAAGTATATTCAAAGCTTCAGAGAAAGAAGACCAAGTAACATAAAAAAGCAGACTGTTTAGAATAAAACCTGACTTTTCAGAGAAGACTCTAAAAGCCAGAATTGCCTAGACAGATGTTTTATGAACTCTGAAAGACCACAGATACAAACTCAAACTACAGTATTCAGCAAATTTTCAATTACAATAGATGGAGAAATAATAATGTTCTAGGACAAAATGAAATTTAAACAGTATCTAACTACAAATTCAGCTCTATAGAAGGTGATAGAATAAAAACTTCAACCTAAAGAGGATAACCACATCCAAAGTAACCAAAGAATAAATAACTGCAGACCAGCAAAGCAAAAGTGAGTGGGACCCACACCACCACAACAAAACAGTAGTATGCTGGTTTAAATAAAAATGATTCCTGATAGGAATTGGCACTGTTAGGAGGGGTAGCCTTGTTGTAGGTGTTATTGGGAGCAGGCTTTGAGGCCTCGGAAACTTAAACAAGGCCTAGTGGCTCAACTGTCTATTCCTGCTGCCTGCAGATTCAGATTTGGAACCCTCAACTACCTCTTGAACACCATGTCTGCCTGTGTGCCAACAATATGGCATAATATAAAATTAATACACAAAAAGCAATAGTCCTCTGAGACACACATGCCAATTAGACTGAGAAAAAAATTAGAGAAACAATGCGTTTCACAATAGCCACAGAAATCTTAGGGTAACTTTAACTAAGCTACTGAAAAACTTATACAATAAAAACTTTACAGCACTGGTGAAAGAAAGTGAAGAAGATGCCAGAAAGATCTACCATGCTCATGGTTTCATAGTATTAATATAATAGAAAATGGTCATTCCACCAAAAGTAATGTATAAATTCAATGCAATACCCATCAAAATTTGAAAACAATTCTTCACAAAACTTGAAAGGATAGTTTTCAGCTCTATATGAAAACACAAAAACCCAGGATAGTGAAAACAATCCTGAATAGTGAAAGAAATACTGGAGCAGTACCATTCCCAACCTCAAATTACACTACATAGCTATAGTAATGGAAACAACATGGTATTAGGATAAAAACAGAATTGAATTGACTTGACCCACACATAAATCCACATACCTATGGACACTTGAACTTTTGATAATAAAACCAAAAAATATACACTGGAAACAAGACAGCATGTTCCATGAATAGTACTGGTCAAATTAGACATTGGCACATAGAAGGATTCATGTAGATTTATGTTTATCACCCTGCACAAAACTCAACTCCAAATGGACCAAAGATATCAACTTAAGGGTAGATATATTGAATCTTGATAGAAGACAAAGTGGGGCTGATCTTGAGCTCAGCAGGACAGGAAAAGACTTTCTGAGCAGACCACCAACAGCATAGACACTAAGACCAACAATTAATAATTGGGACATCATGAAACCAAAAAAGCTTTAGTAAGGTAAAGGACGCCATCATTTGGGCAAAGCAGCAAATTACAAAATGGGAAAAGTTTCTTATTAACTATACATCTGATAAAGAGCCAATACTTAAAATCTATGAAGAACTCTAAAACTGGACATCAATTAAACAAATAAGAAGATTCTTAACTGAAGAAAAATAAGTTTCTTTGAGATGTACTCAAATGTCAGGAGCCATAACTGGACAAGCTAATAACTGGCAGGTGATCATCCTGACCTGGCCTGCCTTGGATTATTATATAATCTGTGACCCATATTAAGTAAGGCTGTAAGGGATTCACTTTAGGAAAGATTCTTGCTACAGAAAGATGCTTTTCCTGTTATTATTAACCACATATAACAACTGCTCTTTCGAGCAGATCTCTGCAGATCTATGAAGATGTACTGTCTTGTAGTGATGACTTTTTAAGTCTTAATAATGATCCTGTAAGAATTCCTAAAATTATAACAGTGATTACCAAGCTCTTTTATAGTGGGACTGCTAGTAAGTCTCTTTCTGATAGTCAAAGCTGCAGTGAGTACTCTGCCAGTCTCCCAAGTGTTACCAGGTAATTGCTCTTAGATGGTAACCAGACTTTCTCCAACTCAGAGCACATTCCAAGAGGTTGTAAAACAATTAAACCTCTAAAAGGTCATAAAAAGGGAACTAATGATTTATTATAGGTGCTAGGACAGAGGATAAAATATTGACTGGGTTTATCTATACCAAACTTCACTAATAACTTAGTTATGGTTTTAAACCTTCAATGAACCTGTAGAGCTGAGACAGGTGATGGGTGTTTAGCCAGATAATTACTCTTGATGGATATGCATGTAAACATTCTGTTGTAAACTTCTATTTCATTTTATGATTTGATATTTTTGTGTGTGTGTGAACTTGAGATGAACTTTGTGACATGTGATCGTGTATTCTGAATGATGTTTAAGTGCTGAGGACAAAGAGAAGAGTCAGAACTGAGCTGAAGAGATCTGAGCTGAGCAGATCTGAGTGAAGGAGAACTGAACTGAGCAGAACTGAGCTGAAGAGATCTGAGCTGAGAAGAAACAAGCTGAGAGAGGAACTGAGCTGAGGAGTTTTTAGACAGAACACTTTTCGACAGAACTGAACTCAAGAAGAACTCAAGTATAGGCATAGCATTGGGAGAAAAAACATTGAGAGTAAGAGCATTACTGGGACACCAGAGCAGGAGAAGAGAGCAAGATTAGAAGAAGGCAGAGTAGAGACTGTAGGTAACATAAAATACTAAGAGAGCAATGTGCAGAATGCAGAGGGAAAGAGGAAAAAGAAGAAGTTGCAGAGAGCAGAAGGAGCAGGCAGGCTTCTCCTACCATGGAATAGAACAGGTCATTTCTTAATAACAAGGCAGACTTAGTCTTATGAAAAGGAATAAGCTTTTTTTTTCTTACAAATGGATTTAATTCATTTACCATTAAAAGGGTAGACCCTTTTTCTTTCTCTATGCAATAAAGATTGGAGCTCATTCTTCTGAGCTCCAGAATGAGTGAGTTCTTTCTGCACCAGTGCTTGATCTTTTGCTCCATATGCATATATAAGTGCGGATGTGTGTGTGTAAGTATGTAATTGTGAGTATGTATGTGTGTATATATGTAAGAATGTAATTGTGAGAATGCATGTAAGCTGAACCCAACTGATATGAGTGAAATGTATAAATATGCATTCATGAATCTGTATATGAACTTATATAAATTTATGCATATTTGCCTATGTAAAAGTTTTTCCTTCTGCAAGGGCTATTCACTTCTCTTTATTCAATAGAAATTTATTGCTCCAAACTTCCCCATAGCCTGACAAGCAAGAGACATAGGAACAAAAGGGAAAAGGCTCTAATAATTAATCCTCTACTTTATCTCCTGCTGTTTTAGAATGAGATGCTAAGTGCCAGAGACTGCAGTTTCTGGCCTCAGAGGAACACAGAAGGCAGGTGAGCGACAGTAGCAGAGCATAGTAACTTAGACATAGATAAGTAAATCAGCAACAGTAGCATAGCAACTTAGACTTAGATAAGTAAACTTATTATTATACAGCAACCCTAAATATCTCGTAAGACAAAGTCTTACCATCCACTGATGCTCTTCCCCCTTGGCTGCCTCAAGAAGAACCAACACGAAGCAGACCCCAGCTGGGGCTGCTCACCCCCCCCCCCCACATTCAAAGAAATGTTCAACATCCTTAACTATCAGATAAATGCAAATAAAAACTACTTAGAGTTTTATCTTGCAGCAACCAGAATGGCCAAGATGAATAAAGCAAATGATAGCTCATATTGGTGAGGATTTGGAGTAAGCAGAACAAATGGATGAATGGATAAAAAAGAAATGTTGTACACTTATACGATGGAATATTACTCAGCCACTAAAAAATGAAATTATGAAATTCTTAGACATTTGGATAGAGCTAGAAAAATAAATCATGCTGACTAAGGTAGTTCAGACTCAAAAACACAAATATGTTATGTATTCATTTATGTGTGGATTTAGCTGCTAAGTTTTGATAATCAGGCTACGATTTATATAACCACAGAGGTTAGGTATAGATTAACTATACTTGAATGATTGGGAAGGAGGGATGGACCTCCCTACCCAAGGGAGATAGAAGAGATAGTAATAGATACATGTGGAGGAGCTAGAACAGGAAGACCAAATAGGGTTTGGGAGGGAAGAGGAGATGAGGAAGGAAGTAACTGAAACTAAGGGCTTATTGAGGCATGTTATAGAGCAAGCATAATGCAGTAGAAGCTTCCTACAATATACACATACATGGAGACAATCTAAAGTAAATTACCAAATATTAGGGAAGACAGAATCCCAGCTGGACATCCCTTGCCACCAAATGAAGCTTCAGTATTGTAAATGAGTTCCATCAAATCTAATTGTTGGCCAAAGAGTTCCTATAGGAATCCCTGAACAAGCCAGGCTGTTACTGAAGTTATAGGTTGCTCTCCACAAACTAAAAGAAAGATCCTAGTGCTGAAGACAAGACCTACACAACTCACTAAAAATGTACAAGTTGAACTGGTGCCTACCTTGCCTATGCCCTCATCCATAATGAGTAGTGTCCATTTTACTGGAGGTACTCAGTGTGCTACCAAGGGAGGAAGGTAAGTATCAACCCAGATGCAAACCCTTTGATCTATAATTGTGACTTGCCTACATGCAAGATGTTTTGGTGCAACAGTGGCACAAAGCCTGTGGGGGTAACCAACCACTATCTGGCTGCATTTAAGGTCAACTCCATGAGATTGAACCCATCACCAACACTGCTTTGGTAGCCAAAACTAGGTAGGCTAGTGAACTAGGTGAAAAACCAAGGGCTACTGTTCTACTCAAGGAAAATTGCAACAGAATAACTCCTAAAGCCACTCTGCTATAACTCATAGATCAGTGTCTTACTCATCAGACATCAGAGGAGCTTCCTCCTTCAACAGTTGGGAACAAATACAGAAACCCACAGCCAGATAATACGCAGAGTGTAAGAGACCTTGGAACACTTGGTTCTAAATTGGATCCATCAATTCCCTCTCTTCAGGGAACTCTGTAGGAGAGAAGGTTGAAAGATTATAAGAGCTAAACATTAAACAAACAAGGCTTTTTAACCACAGTGGGACTGACATATATATGAGCTAACAGAGATGATGGCAGCACACATAAGGATGACATTGGTCTGGGCCTGATAGGTTTCCAGTGCTGAGAGAGGATGTGGAGCAAAGCCCACATCTCTAACCCAGAAGCCGTCTCCAGTTGATAACTCCTTGCAATTGAAAACATAGTTTTCTCTAACAAAGTCTCATTGGGTATACAAACAGCATTTAAGGGCAGGCCACACAAAATGTACTCGATAGCATTTGGGAAGGTTTTTTTTTTTTTTTTTTTTTGTATCATAGCACCTTGTCAGGACCCCCACCCTCTCTTCTCTTTGACAGCTTACATGTCCTTGTGTATATATTATAGCCTCTGATTTTGTGTTTTTATGGGATTTCTCTGTGTGTGAATGTACATATCTCTGCATTCTTGAGCTTTTCCTTTAGCTCTTTGCTTTGTCCTATTCTGGTTCATTTTATATAATTTTATTTTATGATATTTTTGGATACCTGTCTATATCCAGTGAGGGGGTGGCGGGGGTGGGGGGGAAGATTTGGGTGGATGGAGAAGAATGGAGGATATGGGAAGAGTCAGAGAAAACCTTAAACAGAATGTATTAAAAACCTATTCCAATTGAAATGAAAATGAAACAAAGCCATTTATTGAAATATGTCCAGTCCCATCTCATAGCAGGTCACTTTCAGAGAATATTCTAGATCTTCTAGAGAGAAAATGTGGACTCTTACATTGGTTTCACACTGTATGTCAGTATATATCTTAAGACTTTCACCCTTTCTATACCTTTTCATTAAAATTTATTTCTTAGGGCAGCAGACATGTGCACCCTGATTTTGTAAATGCAGTGAACTATACTTGGCTCCCTGCAGACTCCCTCTTCTCTGTCATACTAGGAAAGCTCTGACCTCATTAAGTGTAAGTGGTAGTTGGGTTCATGTCACAGTCAACCAGTGAAGCAAGATATAAGAGTCAAGTCTAGATGACTGAGCCAGGGAAATAGCTACCACACCCACCAGAAGTATGTCTGTATCTACGAATTTGGTTGCATCAAGGGTTCCTGCCTCCTCTAGTCTTCACCCTTAGGACCCATTCACAATTCTTCTGTTATACCATTATGAAATGTCCTATAGCTAAACAGTATACCATTTCTGGTGATCTGAATAGTTATGGACTCCACAGACTTGTGTGTTTGAATGCTTGTCCCACAGAGGGTAGCACTATTACGAGGTGTAGCCATGTTGGGGAAAGTGTGTCACTATATAGGTAGGTTTTATGGTCTCCTATGTCCAAGCTAAACTCAGTGTGGCACACAGTCCCCTTCTTCTGCCTAAAAATCAAGATGTAGAACCTTCAACTCCTTCTGCAACGTCATGTCTGCCTGCATGACGCCATGCTACCTACCATGATGATAATAGACTGAACCTCTAAAACTGTAAGCAAGCCCCAATTAAATGTCTTGGTGTTCCTATTGTCATTGTTGTTTGTTTGTTTGTTTGTTTTATTTAATTAAGAGTTGCCATGGTCATGGCATTTCTTCACACTTGTAAAACCCAAACTAAGATACTATTCAAGTTACGTGCCCTGGGGAAGTTGTTGCAGGATTTTGGGACACAGGATTTAAGTTGCTTCTGTAGATGAGAAGTAATACTAAACAAAAGAGAAGCTGGACATAGAAAAGTAACCCTACTACAGATAAAATTACATATTGCCCTTCACATAGTGATAGTGGGTGACTTCAATACCCCATTCTCACCAATAAACAGGTCATCAAGACAAAAACAAATTATGGATTTAAGATAGCCAGTTTCACCAGGGTTCTAACACCTGTCTCGAATATCAGAATCCCATTCTTACCAAAGAATGCCCATCTCTCACAGAAGAAAGCTAGCCAGGTACATTGAAAGTAGCATCATATTCTATCCACCCACATGACTGAATTTTATGCTTTCTTTTAGTGATATTAGCTAAATAATAAATGGGAGCCTTATAAGTATTATGATGATGGTTTCCTTGGTTCTCAGACCTGACTGAAGCTGGAATCTAAGCCTGCCCTTTTGTACCTGTAAGTGTTCCAGTGCACCCCAGGAGGACTCCATCCCACAGTTGGTCACCATCATTCCTGCTGGCACAGTAGTCACTTAGGGTCCCGTGGAGGTTGCAACAGATCTCATGCCACCATAGTCACCACAGGGAATATACTGATTAATTATGATGCCAGCGTATGCCGCAGTTTCTCAATCCTGGTTCCTACCTCCAGAGTCTGGCCTTGTACTCAAGCCCAAGGAGAAGCTGAACTATGTCTGAAATACTGTCTTTTTAATATTATGCATTTTTACTCATTTATTTATCTGTTTATTTACTATGCACATATTCAAATGTGGTGGTCGGAGGTCAGAGGACAGAGGATAACCTAATAACTGTCAGATCTCTCCTTCTACCAGGTAAGTCCTAAGGATTAAACTCAGGTCTCCAGGCTTGGCAGCAGACCCCTTTATCCACTGTGCCATCTTTTAAGTACTGAAATATTACCATTATAGGGCAATCTCATGTGCTGCTTTTTGAGACTTATGCTGATGTAGTAGGAATCTAGGATTCAGGAGAGCTTGTTCTTATAGACCAGAGTTCTATTCCTAGTACCTGCGTGCTGATGCTCACAAACACATGTTACTCCAGCTCTTGGATATACAACACCTACTTCTGGCCTTTGTTGGAGCAGCATACATGTGGCATATACTCACTCACACAGATACACACACACACACACACACACACACACACATACATATATACATATATATATTATATATATATATATATATATATACAAAAGAAAAATCTTCCTAAATGAAGTACCTTGGTATAGCAATAGGTCACAAATTAGAAGTAAAGAGTCAGAGAAAGGAGGTGAGAAAATATCATCAGATCAATGATAGCCACTGTGATCAATGCTAGTCCAAAATGAATGCAGTTTAAAAATAAGGGGGTGTGACTTTGTTAAAAAGAATAACTCTTTATAGTTACTTTAAGATAACTTAAGAGTGAGATTACTTAATGAATTTTGTACCTCTAAGTATATCTTTGATACATGGGGAATAGAGAGATAGAAAGAAAAATTCTTTAATCACGATACAAACGATAATACAGATCTGTTTAGCACTAGCAGATCACACAGAGATAAAGAAAAACTGAGATGTCAGGCTTTAGCGTGTATCAGAAAGTCCAGTTCCATGGAGAGAAACCAGAGGAGAGAAGGGAATGTGGGTATCCCACTAGAAACACTGGCTGTCTCTGCACATATTATTACAGGCTTGAAAGCCACACTTGTCACACAGCTTTTGAAAGAAGTGACCTGGAAAGCAATATGCTTTAGTTTTAGTATTAGTTTGTTTTCTAGTTGCCCTGAATAAAGACTTAAAAGAAATACCTTGAGAGAGGATCAGCCGTTTTTATTCTGGCTGTGTTTCATTCCATCGAGGTAAGAATGGCATGACAGAGTTCTTTGCATTGGGAGCGTGTAGGAAAGACCCTTCATAGCTTAGTGAATCAGGAAGCAGAGGGCTGGGATGGAACAGGAGGGAGACAGTGTCTTTAAGACTCGGTCCCTCAGACCCCCATTTCCTTCATTCAAATTCTACCTCTTAAATGTGTCCCTCCCTCCACCTAGAGACCAAGAGCTCAAACACAGGACCTCTGTGGAGGTGGAGGATACTTGGCGCATATAAATACATATACTGAAAATCTCTGAGCAAAAACCCAGTAGAACTTAGACTACACAGTTTGTACGATTCTCTTGGTGAGCATCTTTAGACACCAGTGACTTAATGAGTGATCAATTTAAGAAACCCTAATAGGATCTGAAGTGATGTCTCTGAGAAGCACCTGCTGCAGAAGCCGGAAGACCTGAGCTCATTTCCTCAGCACCCTCTGCATGTATTGTAGCAGGAGCACCAGGGTGAGTGAGATCTCTGAAACTCTTTGACCAGCCAGCCTAACTGAAGGATAATCTCCAGGTTCAGTGAGAGTCCCTAGCTCAAAAAGAGAAAAAGGAAGAAAAAAAATCAGGTGAATGGGAACTGAGGAAGTTGCCCACCATGGATGTCTAACATTCACAAGCATCTACCTACACCAACATTAACAGGTACATGTGCACACACAGAATTGGAGAGAGAGAAAGAAAAGGTGAGGGGAGGAGGAAGGAAGAAGGGATGGAAAGAGAGGCAAGGGAGGAATGAAGTGAGAGAAAAGAAAGGAGCAGAACTTGGAGGAGGAGGAGGAGGAGGAGGAGGAGGAGGAGGAGGAGAAGGGGGGGACATTTACTATGACATGATACATCTATAACATCCTAAGAACTGGTACAGGCAAAGCTGCTTTTATTCAAAAATCTCAGAATGTACATTACAGTCATCAGCACTAGGTTAAGAAATAAATGTCTTATCCTCTCTTCTTTGATCTACTTTTGTAGACCAGACATACCAAACACACGTAGTCTACAAATCCAGTATGGGCATCAGATACAGTATTATAAGTGAGGACACTTGGCAGATTATAAAGCAGTCTGAGTTTATTGCATGGCTATTAAGAAATCCAATTTTATTGCCTAATTTAAACAAGGCAATTGCTTTAGATAGAGTTCTCCCTTATAACATTAATTCATTTTAGCACAAAGAAAACAAGGATGTAATATGAGTATTTTTACTAATCAATTTGTAAGTAAATTACAGATAAACTTAGCATGTTAGTGAATTAATAAATTTCTTGCAGAGACTAGCAGCAGCAGGAAGAGTTGTGTAGATGGAAAACTTTTGTGCATGTGTAATGAAAAGGAATAGACATTTCCCTCCACTTTCTTCAGAGATGTAAAGATTCCTGTTTGTACAGATCCATGTCTAACATTCCACTATGCTTGTCTCATCCCCATGTGAATGTGAATAGAAGCCTCTAGAAGTTCTGATAATAAAGGGAGGGAGGCAATCTCAAGGCATGCACACTGGGGACTTTCACTGGCCTTGGCTCCTTCCCCTGGAGGATACTGGATTGAGAGTGTTTTGCTGATGATAGTGTTAAACCTGTAAGAAAAATATCAGCTCGAAATTTACAGCCCAACTTCACTGATAAACCCGTGAGCATAGATTCTTCAGAAGCCCAACTGAGAAAGTGCAGAAGCTTCCGAAATGCCATGTTTGTTTGGTTACCAAGAAGGTCTGGAGACTAAACCTCTCTGCCTGTGAGGTACACAGCACAGGGGTTTATTCCTACAGAACCACAGGGCAAAGGGACCTGGTCCTATTACGCTCTGCAATAACATGCAAGATAGTCTTTGAATTTCTCTTGAGGATGAGTTCAGGGCTAGTTATTATCTCAGCTAGGTTTCAAAACCATCCTCCTTGTCCATAGCCAACATGGTTTGTAACACACACACACACACACACACACACACACACACACACACACACACACACACCATCCTGATGGAATGCATCAAACATTAAAGTCCATGATGACTTTAATCGAAATCTCTGCAACTCTTCAAAATTGCTTCCTAGTCATCTGCTGATTGAGCCTTTTACAGTGTAAGTTGATTATAAGTATGCATTTTAAAAAATTAAAATCAGGCCTGTGGGCTAGAAAGTTGACTCAGCAGCTCAGAGCACTTGCTGTTCTTGGAGAGGACCTGGGTTCAATTCCCAGCAGCCACATTAGGAAGTTTACACCCATCCCAAACTCTCACGGTCATCAGGTTTTAATGTCCTCTTTTGATTTCTAAAGGTGCCTGCAAATAGGTGTTACACATAGATATACTCAGGCATACACATGTACACATACACATAGAATATAAAATTAAGCTTTTAAGATCATGGGCTTGGCCTATCAGAGTTTGATCTCTAGAATCTGCCCAGTGGAGGTCGAGAACTGATGCCTGGAAGCTGTCCTCTGACCTCTGCGTGCACACTACAGCATGCTGTGCCTCTCCCACAAGCAACAGATGTAAAATAACTTCAAAACTATTTTTAAAATGTGAACACCATTTCCCATTGCATAATGCAGGTACTTAGGATATAATGGAAGGAGTCTGGGGGAATGTTTCCAGTTAATTGTCAAAAGTTGCCATAAACCATTACCTCTAATGGGGATTCCAGGGGGCAGCCACTCCCAGTATGACTGGCTAGACATGCCACACTATCCTGAAAGGAAGGCACTGACATAGTACACAGGGTAGATGAGCTGAGGGCTGAGTCGCTATACATCAGCACATAGCATGAAATAGTGTGGACGGTCCCAGTGACAACTGGAGAACAGAATCAACGAGGAAAACAAAAGGCAGTATGAGAAGAACAACTGTACTCTGCTGCTCTCGGTTAGAGGCGTACCTGTCAGTAACGTCCACTCACGTTAGTTATAAGTCTACGTAATTGTGCTTCCTGCTGATATTTTGGCAAATTTGTCCTCAGCATGAACACTAAATCTCCACGTGAAATTATAATAACTTGCAATATGCAATGTTCAATGGTTTATATGTATATACATCTAGGTTAACTCTTGGTTAAGCTATGGAGACTCTTTGTGATACAGCATGAATTCCATTCTGTATGTATTTGTCATGATCCCAATTCTGAGGCACTAAAGCAAACAGGGCTGAGGGACAAACAGGGCAGACCAAGAAGACCTCGTCTGTATTCAAGTTTGCTTGGGAAGACATACACGATTCATAGTTGTATGTCTGCCTTTGTTAGGACTGATAGTTTCACTGTTCTCCTGGTGTTTAATTGTAGTCTCATCTGTGCTGTCTTTCTTATATTACTAAATGAAAATATTTCCTAGAATAATGAAGCACTCCAGGCAACTTTAAAGACCAAAAATGTCTATGGCAATTTGAAAGTGAACATGAGCTAGGGTAATGGCTGAGATGTTAGCGTCCACACATGATTGCCATTGTATTTAGACTGGGAAATTTTATTTTTAACCAGGAAATAATTAAAATGAAGTACATACATGTTGTTTCTAACAAACATCAGGCTGCCATATGAAAGTTTAGTAACTAGAGAAATGCTATGCTCTGTAGATAGGCAGCTGTGTCAGCATGGACCGCTCCCCCCCCAAAGAGCTGGCTATACAATAGAAGCCAACAAACATCCACAATAACCTTATGAAGACATAAAGGAGAGGGGAATGAGAGGGTCTGGAGAAATAACTCTCTTAGTAAAATGCTTGCCTTGTAGGCATGAGGACATGAGTTCAATTTCCAGCACCCATATAAAAATCCTGGCATGACTTGCTGACCATAATTAACAAGGTCTCAAAGGATGTGGAAGATGTATCTGAAGATGAAAATCAAGGTTCTTCTTATTATTCCACTTACATGTGCACACAAGGACACATGCATCCATATACTCACATGTACCCACGTGTGTGTGTGTGCACGCAAATGCACACACACACACACACACACAGACAAATAAGGAGATAAATTCTTATGGGAATTTCATTTCAAGCAAGCACAGAGTGCTTGAATATTGAGTAATATTCAAAATGCAAAAGGCTCATGATCATCACTTGAGTGAATTTGCAATTGTCTTTTTCATTAACTAGCAGTGAGCTAATGAGAATGGTCATATTGCAGAAAGAAACTCTCATCAGTCGGAAACGGAGCCTTTGTTTTAGCAAATGCTGTGTTTATATCTGAAGGAAGAGAAGACTATGCAAGGCAGAAAACACTAAGAAATTAGGATACTATTGTGTTTAGGTGAAAATTAGGGGGTGATAGTCAAGTTCATGTTCTTTGTGGTGCAATACTACAAGAGATCAGAACCAGGGATGCACCCCTGCTTTTCAGAGACACTTTTTAATTACCAGCTGGGTGGGGTTGATGAGTTTTGAGTACCACTTGACTGGACACAGAGAACCAAGATTGCATTTCTGAGTATAGGAGGAGGTTCCTAGACCCTCAACAAGATGAACATTTGGATTGGCAGTCTCAGGAAACTAAGGCTATCCCATGTGGGGGTTAGGGGGGCTTGCGGTCATCTGGTAGTCTCGGTGAAACAAAATCAGAGGAAGAAGAAACTTGTCCTTGTTTTATTGCCTCTCTGCCTAAGCTGGGACATCTCATCTCACACTCTCAGTCCTTTACACTCAGATTTACACTATTGGGTTCCCCAGTTTTCAGAACTTAAAGTCATGCTGAAATTCACTGACTTTCCTCGGCTCTAATCTACAGATGTTTGGACCTCTAAATTCTCCAATCTCCTATACTTACTACAGCACTCTGTATATACATATGTGATGATGTCCACAAGCACATATTCAAATCCTCACATAGAACTCAAACATCTCAGTTACTGTACGTAATTTGATATCAAGTAGTTCTAGAGGAGCATTCTTTACAAGGGTTTTCTGAATTGCTTGTGTGGTTAGAAATTGGTTGTCTAATCTTATTAGGCATGACGATTCTAGCATCTCAACTTCCAGAAGTAAAGAATACTGTGTAATCCAGGGCCCAAGCAACTTTTGAAGATATCGAACCCTCCACATTAGATGTCCCCTATCAGCCATCAGGAAGAATTGAGGGATTAAATGATGCTGTAAATCACATTTGCGACAAACAGTTTTGGAAAACTAAGACACATAGAGACATTGTCTTGTTGCTCTCAAAGTCACTGTGAATGGGACAGCAAAAGACAAGAATGGTGGTCTGAGGTTTATGTCCCAGCTCAAGTGCCACAGAAACAGGGCAGGAACTTGAATGCATGTCCTGTTGTTTCCAGTGCTACTTCAAAGCACACAGAGTGCCTCAGCCTGCAAATTGTTCAGTTGCAATGTTATTTGAACTCGCAATCTCACAAGCTATATGTCATTAAAGAAATAGGTTTTATGGAGAAAAAACAATCAATGATGTAGATCCCAATATGAATGGCACTCTCGGCTAGGCAGCCTAGGACAGCAGTGTGACACTCTTGAAACTTAGTGGTTATTTGCAACTGTGACAGATTGTGAATCAATGGGTTCATCCAAAAGAAGAGCAGAGACTTGTGCGCACACACACACACATTCTTACGGCATCCCTATGTATAGGCAGCTCCTCCTCACAATGCAGACACACGTATTTTGATGAAATTACATCTATCATAGGTGGAGGGCTTGGCAATGTTCCACAGTCAAATGACAGAACATGACCATGAGATCAACATCAGAGAGAGAGAGAGAGAGAGAGAGAGAGAGAGAGAGAGAGTCTTCAGTGACTCCAGATAACTACAGCCTGGTGACTACTGGCTGGAACATCTTCTGATGTCCCTGAGATATATCATGTCATTCACATAGTAGACATTGACAGAAGACTCTCGGAACTCATGATGACCATGCTGGCTTCCATAGGTAGCATGTTACAGTGCCAGCAGCAATTGAAATAAAGTTGTTACAAAAGCAATGTCTGAGCAGAGCAAAAAGAGTATGAGAACCACATGCATGTGCCTCCCCACTCCAGCATCCTCCACAGTGTAGTGATAGGCAGATACTAAGGCAGATCTTGCTGGATTTCATGGCACTCCATGTACACCGTGTCTTGTGTAAACATGGAATAAATAACATATTACACCCTATTTTCATTGTGTTTTTATTTGGACATGTTCCTAAACATATTGCTTTTGTTTTCTGTTTTACTTAAAATCATTTTGAACATGTTCTGATGGAAACTATGCCCTTTCTCCATCAGGTCATTGACATGACTTACAAGTTGTGATTCCTTAACTATAGGTATTTGGGCCACCAGTGAGCTTTATTTTTTGGATAGAAGTGTAGAGAGAATACCCTGTGTGTTATATGGATGCATCATCTGTCAATTTAAAAATCTATGGCCTGTGGGAATGGGTAGAATAGAAGATAGACATCTGGGAGACAGAAAGAATTCTGGGATAGAGTGAGGAACAGAAAGATTCTCCCAGGAAGACGTGAGGAGAAGGTACCTGAGCGCAGGTAACCAGCCACATGGCAGAACATAGATTAGAATAATTTGGTTATTTTAAGTTATGATCTAGTGAGAGAACAGCCTAGCTACATGGCCAAGGTATTCGTAAATATGTTTCGAGTCTGAGCCTTCTTTCTGGGAGCATGGGGCTGGGAGGAAGAACCAAATCTAACTTTACATAGAAGACCTTTTGGGTTGACTCGAATAGGTTTAAGGCCTTACGAAGATGTCAATTTATAGGACTAAAAAGCCTGATGTATTCTAAGTGTGACAGCGGAGGATGGCCATCATGGAAAGGGCTGCGACACCAGCTCATCGTTGGCTTCCAAGGAGGTTTTGAGAGATGTGACTCGTGACTGGAATAGTAGAGTACCCAGTCCCTGGCCCTGCCATTTACTCCTCTCTGTGAGCATAGACTTTTATTATTCCACCTGCAAATGAGAGGGCTTGAAGATTCTTAAGGCTGCATTATTCCGTGAATTCATTTCACACAGCAGATCATTCATTTTCTCTCTTTCAAGTAATTCTTCTGCAGATGGCTTTCTGTCGCTCCGCATGGCATATAATTTTCTTTACTAAGGCACTCTGATTATTGAGTCAAGATATAACATGACTTTCTCAAGTACATAAACTTATTCAAAATACATATGTGTTGGAGATTAAGAGTCGTTGCCTTTACATTTAAAATGCTCTTGCATTTTTAAGGCAGCATAGGCCTTAGGTTTGTGGTGGGTTATCTATATTAACATAATTCTTCTGGGAAATAAAGTAAGAAAATCGCGGCAAGCACAGGACTTAATCTTGCCCAAATTGAAGCTATGGAAGCCACTCCACACTCATGATTTTGATGATGGGTGGGGATTCATTAATTGTGTGCTAAGAGTCAGGGTACGCCCTTCTATACCAAGGTCTGGACTCAGAAATGACCCTTTGCTGCCTGTTGACTGATACTGCAGTCTATAAGGGATTTTTTTATACCAGCCATCCTCACTTAACTTCCCATTACTCAGGTACACTCCAGACTCCCTTTCCGGGGGAGCAAGTAGTACAAAACACAGATAGATTAACAATTTTTCACTCATTATAGACAGACTTTCCGAACAACACTGCAAACCACATCAAGACAGTAATGAGTTAAGAGACGATGAGGTTTGTACTTTCTGAGAGTCTCTGCAGGAATCCCTGTGGTGCACTTACACTGCATAGCGCCCCATCTGCTCACGAGAGAGCATGCGTGACATGTCAGTCAAGAGGCCCTGTGTTTCATGCGTGAATGCAACAGCCTGGTAGAGGTGCTAGGACTGACTGGATCATAATATGACTCACCAATGAGCCAAATTAATGAGGTCTGTCTCTACTAAATCAAGGCAGTCCTGCATGCGCGTAGGCTCTATTTTTTAAAAAGCCACTGTGAATGGAAAGAGTTGAACAGGACAGCGTTACCCAGCCACCCCCACACACACCCCACATATAAATGTATACTTATTATACTCACACATTTAAAGAGACATTAATATACTATATCTGGGTTTACTTAGTATAGTTATGAATGCAAAAAGGCCTCTGAATGTTTTTGAGACACTTGATATTTGTAGAACATGACGGAGTGGAAGACTCCAGGAGGAGTGGGTGGGCCTTAGGGGAAGTTTTTCTCCTCACTCAAGCCACTAGTTTGCGATCAGCTTCAGTGAGGATGAAATTGCCTGGATACTGGGGCAGCCTGCTCACATGGCTTAGGGAACAAATGAAGTCAGAGTCCGCAGAGGGTGAAGGCTTGCCCATCACTCCAGCACCTCCATCGCACATGCTCACTCTGATCTCCCAGGAACCAGTATGCGTTTAGTATTAAAACAATAAAAATCCAATTCAAATTCTAGGAAGATAGAAACCGGCTGCCCTCCCCTTTGTTGCCTGACAGAAACACAAGAAATTTCGTGAGGAAGGAATAGGCATTAAAAGTATCAATGAAAATTTCCATTCATAAAGACGGCATGCAGGAAGGCGCAGCTGAACTCAATACACTACAAAGAAACGACTGGAAAGATAGATCAAGACTATACCTAAGCATAGTTAATATGTACAAAGGCTAAAAGACGTGATAAGAGCATCACACAAAAAAGATGTCTGTGCATCAGTCAGAGCAGGGCTAGTAAGATGACAAGTACATCTCACTCTCTCCTGCCTAGCACCCTTGAGAAGTGCCACACAGAATAGCATAACTGACTCAAGCTCAGGAAGGGCGAGAACAGCTCAGAGTGAGCTAGAGCCACAGAGAGGACTTGCTCAAGAGTGGTGCTGTCCCCCTAGAACAACAAAGAGTCACTTTGCATTTTTCCCAGGGGGCTAAGCAAGGAACCATGAAGGGAATCACTCTATTCGGAGAAAACGTGCACAAGCTCTCCTGTGAGAACTGAACTCACAGGCAGACACCTTGAGGATGAAGGAGCACTAAGCCGTGGTGAGACTTCAGTGCTGGAGGCTCAGACAGAAAGCTGGACAACCCACAGCTGGAGGTCAGTGGTTAGTGACGAGACCCTCCAGCATGCCGCGTTTCCCATTTTTCCTGCCATGCCAATCATAACCTAATACTATGCATCACAAAAAGAAAAAAAAAAGAAAGAAAGAAAGGAGAAAGAGGGGGGCGAGAATGGGAGAGGACATGGGAAAGTGCAAGCTTTAGAAAGAGTGGGAGGGGATTAAAGAGACAGAGGGGGATTCACACAGTCTAAGTACATTATATACATTGTATACAATCTAAATATATTATATACATAGCACATAATCTGAATACATTATATCCATGTATGAAATGAACAAGCTAAATTTAAAAACATGAAACAAGGAATGGAGCAAAATCAACCCAACAAAACTCTGAAGTTGGAAACTAGTAATTGTCTTTTGGAGTCTAACTAGGGTTAGTAATGATGTTTTCCCAGTTAAAAAAACGGGGTACAGAGCTAAACAGAGAATTCTCAACAGAGGAATCTCGAATGGCCAAGAAGCACTTAAAGAAATATTCAACATGCTTAGTCTTTCGGGAAATGCAAAGCAAAACAACTCCAAGATTCCACCTCACACCAGTCAGAATGGCTGAGATCAAAAACTCAAGTGACAGCCCATGTTGGCAAAGATGTGGAGAAAGAGGAATACTTCTCCATTGCTGGTGGGATAACAAACTGGTACAACCACTCTGGAAATCAATCTGGTGAAAACTGGAACTACTTCTACCTGCTATACTGCTCCTGGGTGCATACCCAGAAGATGCTCTGCTATACCACAAAGACATGTGCGCCACTGTGTTCATAGCAGCCTTACTCATATTAGCCCGAAGCTGGAAATAATCCAGATATCCCTCAACTGAAGAATGCACACTGAAAATGTCATTCTTTTACACAACAGAATATTATTCCGCTACTAAAAATAAGGACATCGGTTCCCTGCTCTCCCAGCCTCCTCGCCGCAACCCCTGCTGTAGCTGCTGCTGCTCCCGCCGTCACCGCCTCCGAGAACATGGCTGTGCCTCCCACATACGCTGATCTTGGCAAGTCCGCCAGGGATATCTTCACCAGGCTTTGGCTTAATAAAACTTGAATAAATGAGTATTGTACAATTGTTAATTTTAAACTATTTTGCAGCATAGCTGCCTTCAGAGTTTAGTGTACCTTTTAATATTATATGTTGGGTTGGGGATGCGAGAGTTGATAAATGCCACGTTAGACCTCCAGGCTAAGGATGAACTCGGCTTTAAGGTGTTTACCATGTCAGAGGTACAGCGGAAACCCCATTCCAGGAAGGGGCCTTTTTAGCTGTCAGGGTGGGTTGGGGAGGAGATCCTCTAGAAATGCCAGGCTGCAAGTGGAAGCTGGGAACGTGTGGACCCTTTGTAAATCTGTATCCAGTCCACACATGAAATTTTGACTTCCTGAACATCGAACCCCGGTGTCCCGATCCTGTCTGCTCGGAAGCATGTACACACCTAGGTGAAAGGGACGGTTTTTGTTTTGTTTTGTTTTAGACAGATGGTCACGCCCTGTTCCCACCGTGCCCTGTTCCCATCATGCCCTGTTCCCGTCATAGCTCATCAGTTACCTGTTTTACACCGAAAGTAGTCTTTAGGGTGTGGTCAGCTATTTCTTTTGTGCTATTTTAGGGTGGAGAGGGTGGGCTTGATGGAGCCAGTCGTTCAGGACTTAATTCTTCCTTGTGTTGTGGTGTGGTTTTTTTTTCTTCTATTTTTTTTTAATTCCTTTTTTTTTTTTTTTGCCATTGCACCAGAGTATAAAATAGCTTCCGGGTTCTCCGGGGGTGGGTGATTGTGGTCACACCCTGACAACACTAGGGATCTCAACGGACTCCTCTTGTAGCCGCACCACTATTTTTAGCAGTTTAATGGGTACATTATAGAGTCTTCCCTTTTGTGTGGAATTAGCTCCTCCCCTTCAAATGCTCTAATTAACATCACTTAAAATAAAACTTGAATAAAATACTGAAAAAATTTAAGGACATCATGGATTTTTGCATGCAAATGGAACTAGAAAATACCATCCCGAGCGAGGTAACCCAGATCCAAAACAGTGAGTATGGTATGTACTCACTGATAAGTGGATATTAGCCAAAAAGTACAGAATACCCATAATACAACTCACAGACATATGATGTTTAGCAAGAAGAAAGGCCCAAGTGAGGATGCTTCAATACCTCATAGAAGGGGGGACAAAATAATCATGTTATGCAGAGGGAGGAAACGACCTTGGTGGGAGCGGGGAAGGGGAAAGGGGGCAGGATCAGGTATGGGGTGGGGGAAACAGGAAAGAAACCAAAGCAGACCGGGAGAATGAGTGGAAATATGCCACCGGGGTAGGGGGTGGGAGGCAGGGGTAACCTCTCGAAAGTTCCAAAGACCTAGGATATGAGAGGCTCCCAGGACTCCACGAGGATGACCTTAGCCTAAATGCCCAACAGCGGGTAGATAGAACCTGAAGAGACCACCTCCAGCAGAGAGACAGGACCCCCCAGTGGAGGGATGGGGCCACCTACCTTCAGAATTTTTTTTTTCTTTTTCTTTTTTTTCAGAGCTGGAAACCGAACCCAGGGCCTTGCGTTTGCTAGGCAAGAGCTCTACCACTGAGCTAAATCCCCAACCTCACCTTCAGAATTTTTGATCCAGAATTGTTCCTATCTAAAGGAAATGTGAGGTGGGAAATGGAGCAGAGACTGAAGGAAAGGCCATCCAGTGACCAGCCCAACTTGGGATCCATTCCATGAAGGCACCAAACCCTGACACTGTTACTGATGTCATGTTGTGCTTGCAGACAGGAGCCTAGCATGAGAGGCTCTACTAGCAGCTGACTGAGACAGATGCAGATACTCACAGCCAACCATTAGACTGAGGTCGGGGACCCCTATGGAAGAGTTAAGGGAAGGACTAAAGGAGCTGAAGGGGATGGCAACCCCATAGAAATACTAACAGTATCAACTAACACGGATGCCTCAGAGCTCCCAGAGACTATGCCACTAACCAAAGAGCACACAGGGGCTGGTCTGTGCCCCCACCCCCACCCCAGTACATATGTGGCAGAGGACTGGCTTGTCTGGCCTCAGTGGGAGATGATGCACCTAAATCCTGTACAGAGTTGATGCCCCAGGGAAGTGGGATGCTGGAGGGGTGAGGTGGGGTTGGGTAGGTGGAGGTGGATACCCTCTCAGAGGCAAAGGGGAGAGGGGATGGGGTGAAGAACTCTGGGAAAGGAGGCAACATTTGAAATGTAAATAAGTAAAATAATTTAATTTTTAAAAAGGAAAAAAGAAATAAGTAATTGGAAACATTAGACAAAGATGTGAGAACTGTTGCGAGTTAATAATTGTTTTTATTTAATTATTCTATGTGTGTGATTATTTGTTTACATGTATGTAAGTGTACTACATGCTTTCATTGCCTGTGGAGACCAGAAGAACTGGACAGTTCCGGCTCTAAGCCACCATATGGATGCTGGGAACTGAGTCTGGGTCCTCTAGAAGAGGAGCAAGTTCTCTTAATCTCAGAGCCACCTCCAGACCAAAACAATTGTCTTTTAAAAGCCTCTTAGGAACCATAAACAATAAGCATGAAGACCTGGCAAAACATCCTTAAAAAAAGCAAGAAAGTTTACAAAAGATGAGACCAAAATAGCCAGGAGTCTGGGTGGCTTAGTTGTCTAAAAAAGCCAAGAAGAAAAATTCAGAAGTATGAGCAGTGGAGACAGTTTCTCCCTTAGGCTAAGCAGAGGTTACACACCTTCGAATAACCAGCCACCTACACAAGAGAGGCCAGTGAGCAGTGTCCAAAATGCCAAAATGCAGCAATGAAACATAAAGAAGAGAAGCAAGGGGGAGCTCTGAAAAGAGCAAAGTCTAACTATGTAGCTAGAAGCCTCCTAGGAAGAGGCAACTAAGAGAGGAAACAGCCTGGAGTTAGTAACAGACAACTCACAGTAAGACCAAAAAGCACAGACATTGAAGTCACGAAAATATTCAAACCGGAAATGTAAAAATGTTAGTAACAAAAACAAATGCTCAAGTCAAAGTGAAAACAATCAGATATGCAGAGGAGGCAAAATTAAAACTAAAAGATAATGTACAATGCATAGCACATTTGAAATTATGAAAATCCGAAGACAGGGCACTCAATACATTGAAGGTTGATAAAATACAAGGTTTTATCAACTGATGCAGAAACACCTGACTGAAGAATGGAACAGGTAAGGCTGCGTAAGTCATTACCTTGTGAATAAGTACGTGAGGGTGAAGCCATATGATGAAGTGAACTTGACCATTAGAGTAGCTTTCATAGCATAAAAGAGAGACATGTAGATAGGTAGGTAAATTTGTAAGTAGATACATACATACAGAGATTCATGGATACATAGATACAAACATAAATAGATACATAGATACATACCTAGATAGATGATAGATATATAGATAGATAGACAGATACATAGACGATAATTTCTGAATGCATTTTTCATTTAAACAGTAAGGTATGTGATTGTTCTAACATGCCATTCAACATAAGCAATACCATTACAAAGCCTTCAGAAGCACATTGCAGGGGCTGGAAGTTTAAGTGGGAATAAGAAGGACTTGAAATGCTTAAAAAATTTTCAACCACTCAAAACATATGAATCAAAGCAATAAGAAAATTATGTTATTTAATTGCATTAGGGTGAAAATTTCTATGCCAGGAATAGTATAGACCAAAGTATATGCTTTGAAGTTAGTGTTTTGCTTCATTACTTAGATAAAATGTCAAGAACCAGAAGAGCTGGCTCAGCAATTAAAATTGCTTACCGCTTTTGCAGAAGACCTGAGTTCAATTCCCAGCATTGATGTGGTGTCTCATTACCACATGGAATTCCAGTTCCAGGAGATCATATACCTTCTTTTAATATCTTTGGGTTTCAAGTACATGCACAATGCATACACATACATTCATGCAAAATGCCAATGTATAATATATATGTGTATAATATATATTATATAACCTTTACATATATATATATATATAAAACCTATAATATAATATATATAACCTTTAACCTTCCAGACCTGGAAGCTAAGAAAAACAAATTATAATCAAAATAAGTAAAATTTTAACTATAACAAAGATTAATATTTGAAAAGTAATATTTATATAATAAATAGAATACAACTAGAGCAAATCAATTCAATAAATGATCTATGCCTAGAAAATATAAACGCAGATAATAAGATTAAAGGTAAGAAAGAGTACAAGTAAATGGGGGAAAGTAACTGCCATTGTGAATAAGGCATGAGAGGTCAACTAAAGATCTTCGTAGACATTAATAAAATACTGAGAAAGTGTTAGGCTAAATATTGGGCCAATGAGTGCAAAGAAACATATTAAATAGAAAAACAATTTGCCAAAATTCAGTAAATGTACAAGAGAAAAAGTTGTGTAACTATATACCAATTTGAACTATTAACATCAAAATTTTAAAAAACATACAAACCTAATTATACAAACAACAACTCTGGGGACCTATGGCATTACGGTTTCCTTATCTCAAGTGTTTATGGGGAGAAAGCCAATTAGCTCCAAGAAATCCCTGGAAGGAGCTGACTTATTGAAGAAAGAATAACTCTGAAGCTGTAACTGTACAGACAGAACCACAGACACATACTTTCATAAAACATACAAACATAAGCTATGTAATGAGGTATGGTGGCACACACCTATGACCCCAGTACTTGAGAGGCAGGAGCAGGAGGATTGCTGGGAGTTGAAGGACAGGCTGCATATTGAGACTGGTGGAGACTAACCTGGAGAAAGTCACACTCAGACCATCTCTATAGCTGCAGTGGTGGAGGCTGAGTTCAATCCTGGGCCTTGTGTTTTAAATGTACACAGTTAATTCAGGGTAGCAAATGCTAGCATCTCAACACAGAAGGCTGGAGATCTCTGTCAGGAAAATGGATATTCTATTCCCTGGTAAAAGTAGGTTGTAAACAGCAAAAGACTGCTGTTCTCCTGAGGTGGAAGGGGAGTAGGAACAGGGAGGAAAAAACTTAGACAAGCAAATGGCTTCTGAAATGGAATCCTGGATTCTTTCCTTTATGTGCTGAGTGTGGCTGAGCAGAGACACAAGTGACAGTTAACTATATTACACATTGATTTAATTGCATATGTATATATGGTGTGTGTGTGTGTGTGTGTGTGTGTGTGTGTGTGTGTGTAATTTTCTGGAGATGGCCCCTACTGTTTTTGCCTGGCCTGCGATGGGAGAGCTCTAACTTGCAAGGCCTTCAGAGATTTCATCCCAGGATGGCTTCTTACTGTTGATATGCCTTTTCCTAACACTAATGATTTCTGAACATCAGCCCAGCCTACTGGGCAGATTTCCTGCAGATCAACATGAAGATAAACTTCTAATGTTGATTAGATGAATTAATGATTTTATAAAATTCCTGATTCGATTCAAATAATTTTAGAAAGAAGGTTTTAGGAGATGGTTTTAATTCTTTTGCCAGAAAGATATAATAAAGTTGGAATCAAGAATAGAATATACCCTTCCTTTCTAGAACATTAAGAAAAGGCTATATAGGAAGGAATACCATGAGCTTTCACAATTACACTAAAAAAGAGAAATAAGCTTGGGACAGATTTGTGATCAAGGGAAAACACTCATTCTAGGTCAGGTCCAAGGATGAGGCCACAGCTGTGCACTATGATAAAGCAAGGCTGTATGAAACTGTTGCTTTGAACTTATAATGAGCTTGCAGAATGAAACACTGCTTTGAGCTTAATATCAGCATCCTTTTGAAACTTTCATTTTGGGCAATTTTACAAAGAACTTTTGTCTAAGAAGGTATAAGAAGGGAAGAGATAAAAAATAATGTGGTAGCATCTGGGTCTCTGATCCATCTATCAAATGTAAATATGTATAGGTCTGTTTGACTATACATACCTACTAAGTATATGTGTATGTGTATGTATGTAAGTATGCATGAACATTTGTGGAGTTGATGAGATAGGGCTTGACCAGAGTGTGTGTGTCTGTGCATGTTGCCTGTGTAAAGATTTTTTAATTCTTTTATTTTTCTTTTATCTCTGGTTCACAACGAGTTAATGAGTTCTAAGCCTCTTACCTGGACAGCAAGAAGTCCTTGGGGAAAGAGGGGAGGAGAAACCAGTGCTTATTAAAGCACAAATACAGAGCCACAGAGTAAGAAACCAGTGCTTACCAGCACAGAACAGTAAGAAGGAGCTAAGTTTCCAGAGGCCATTAGTTTCTGGCCCCCAGAATAGTAAGAGAGAGTTACAAAGTCATAGATCATCAGCCTTTGGCCTTCATCCTACCCTGTGTCCCACCTCAGTACTTGTAATGCTGGGGAGGCTCCTGGTGCATGGAGATATGCCCTGGCCACACACACACACACACACACACACACACACACACACACACACACACACATCTCTACAAATGGAGTCTGCTCACAGGGAGGCAACTTGCAACTCAAAAGGCCTCATTTCCAGAAACTGTCATTCAGGCCATTCCTTAGTGTGCAGATGAGGGAGGCTATCCATTTACTTTATTCTGACTCTCCAAGCAAGGGTTGTTAGCAGGTAAAACATTTGTTTCCTGCCCTAATCATGTACTTTCGGTCCTAAAATATCATTTAGCTCTGTTTTAGAACTCTAATCAGAAAGAGATTTTAGTCTCGAGATTTTTTAAAATCTCAGAGCTTATTAAATCTTATCTTAGTACATGGGACTATTCTCAACTCAATATATTCCTCATTTTATTCAAACATCTGTAAGAGCTCTCAGCTAATACTGTGTGTTTTGCTTTTTATTCTTCTTTATACATGTGCATGTGTGTGTGCACTTATGTCTGTAGTGTAGATTCATATATGCATGTGTATAGGGGTGTGTGTGTGTGTGTGTGTGTGTGTAAGTCTAAAATGGATGTCAGCAACCTTATTCCACTACTTTCCAATTTATTAATTTTGAGGCAGGGTCTCTCAATCAAACACAGAGATCATGGACATGGTTAATCTCACTAGCCAGCTTTCTTTGGGAACTCTCATGTCTCTGTCTATAAAGACTGAAATTACAGGTGAGCCAAGGTGCCTATCTGAGAATCCAAAATCCAGTCCACTAAGCACCCAGACCCAAACACTGTAATTTTTTTTCTAACTTCAGGCAAAAAAATGGAGGCTAGTTTAAAAATAGAGATATTTCTGACACTACCTCTTTTCTTCTTGGTAAGGCTCATCAAGCTACATGTTTTCATAAGTATTTTTGAATAGCTATTTTTGTACCTCATATTTATGTATTTTTTCAGTTGCTTCGCAGGGATATCATGAGACATAGTGCTGAATGATTCTTTTAACATTACAGTACAGCATACACGCAAGAGTGCCATGCACAGACTGTATGTTGAATAAATGCTTCATGTGGAAAACACCAGGCCTTAGAATAATTCCTGTGGCTTTTCCACAGCAAGGCTCATGGTGTGAATATTGGGCGTGTGTCTGCCTGGCTTCTGAGGGGCTTTGCTGTTTCCCTCATTTGATCTAGAACAAGATAAAGATATTCGAACTTTTCCAGAGATGAAGGGTTGGAATGAGCTGGTGTTTATCTGTCCTCAGTGATGTGTGTGTTAGGCAGCAATGAAAGACGGTGTTCATAGGTCTTAATTTTATTCTGATGCTTAAATGGTCTCAAAACCTTCCCAGATGGGACTTGCTGTAGAACAAACCTTTTAACTAGGTCTTCCCTTGATTCAGCAGACTTCCCAAGAATTTGTTCTGTCATCTATGGTCACTCTAGGTGTGCAGTCATTAATGCTGAGCATCCTGGGAAGTATTAGCCTGATGCTGCTCTGTGAAAATCCATGTCAACAAGACGCTCATGTAGGAGAAGAAATTGCTATGGGCTGAGATGTATGTGAAGGGATGATGCACAGGAGGTCCTGAGATACGGCTGTTTTCCTCCTACTCTGGACTCTCCTCTGTGAGCTGATACAACCTAAGACCTGATTGGCAGGTGCACTGGGCTCGCCTGTACCTGAGAAGTACCCAGACACCAAGAACACAACACGACATGATTTGTGTGTTAGTGCTTCATTTCCCCATCTTGTTAGGAGTCGGACTCTGTCATGTGTTCAGAGTCACAATCAGTCTGGATGGATCTGGCCATTGGCAGCATTAGCCACTGTCATCCCTTTAACCATTTCTTCTCTGCATGCATGGACAGTTGCACATATTTCCAACATTTAGAAACACACGGTTTTATAATTTGGGATTGTATTCCTTTTAAAATAATAATTGATTATCTTTGCCTCAAACCAGCCAATCCCTATATTGCTTCATACTAACTCCATTTTTATTTTTATTTATCAGCTGCATTTTTTTTTATTTTCATCTTAACTTGAAACTGTACTGCCTAACAGATGGCCATCAACCCTGGGACATTTACACTTCCAATAAAATAATTAAATGTTAGCTAAAGTTCAGCAAACTTGTTAGGTAGCCATCAACCCTGGAACATTTCAATTTCTAATATTATAGGTTTTAGTTAAAGTTGAGCAAACTTAACCGTCTAAATCTTGAATTGTACCAGTCACTCATGAACAGCGGCTGCTGTATGGGAAACACTATGGGAGACACTTAGGGAGCACTGCTCTGTACAGTGCTGGTCTAGAAAGGGTTAAGATCGGGATGTGATTCATGTGGAAGCAAACATGGCCTCCAGTTATGGGCTGTGAGATCAAACAAGTTACTGATTCCAAAATACTACCATGAGTCAGACGTAAGCAG
Source organism: Rattus norvegicus (assembly GCF_021556685.1). Lineage (NCBI taxonomy): Eukaryota > Metazoa > Chordata > Mammalia > Rodentia > Muridae > Rattus > Rattus norvegicus. Next base: position 53,465,621 of record NC_141534.1, on the reverse strand, counting down.
TCCTGCTCTCAAGAGGAGAGATGTGAAGTGATGAAGGGGAAACAGAGCCCAAGTAAGACCAACCCCCAACCTAGAAAGCAAAGCTAAAGTAGAAAGCTAGAGGATACCTTTCCAATCAACAGGAATCAGGTGGCCGAAGTTTCAAGCAGCGTCCCCCATACTTCTACTGGGTAACACCATAAAGATGTGTGAGGGTTCACCAGGGAGACAGAACGCATGGAAGGTAGGAACACTTGGCCCATGCCTTACCAGAGGGAAGAAGCCCCACACGTTCTGCATCTATACCCAGAGGCTTGGTTCAGTCAGGTCCATGGGGTGCAGAGCAGTGAGCCTTAGGGTGTAGTTCTCAGTTGACATTGAAAGTTTGAGAACCTATGGAAGGGGAGCCACTCCTTCTGTGCCTGGAGTCTGGAGAAACGTTCTAGTGTCAGATATCAAAGGGTTTAGCTGCGTGTTTTCTCCAGGCCTAGCCAACTGGCTGGTGTTTGCCGACACTGAGCACTGGTCCTCTCTACCTGATCTGGTGAGGCTCTCATGACAGTCTCCTTTAGAAATCCCCTCGCGGGCATACCAAAAGAAATGGTTTTTCGTTTGTTTGGCTTGGTTTTTCCTTTTTTGTTTTTTGTTTGATTTTAGCTTTCTAGGTTCTAATTTGCCCTGCCAAGTTGACACTTAGTATCTTAGGGGTGATATCTGCAGAGCCTAGTTCCTGTGGCCTCTCCAGGTTCCTCAGGGCACCCTTGGAGTTTGGGGAGACGGGGCCACTCCACAACAATGATCTCTACACACTTTGCTGAAGACCTGGCTGTGTGTATTAAGGTTGACCACCTCCGAACTCCAAGGGATGACCCTGGCATCTTGTGCTACAAACTGGGTCCACTGGCGCCACCTATGGATTAGTAGGAGCATTACTCCCAAAGTCTAGGCTCAGTGGCTTGAGGGAAGAAGGACTGTGCATGACTGAGGAATATCCTTGATCTTGTCCTACTTTGAACCGGTGACAAGAGGGGTACACAGCGTACAAATCGCCTTTGGATTCCCTCTTCTCATGTGTTGATAGCCAGCACTGCATTTCTTTCTCCAAGCGTGACTTGGCTGTACCTTTGTTTTCTCCTCCCCGCTATGCTGACTACAGGGTGAGAGGAGCTTTCAAATCCTCATCTTGGCTTCTCATACCACCAAGGGCCATCTGGGAAGGGGCGGCACCACCCACAGAGGGCTGGCTAGATCAATTAGTAATCAAGAAAATTCCTCCACAGACAACCCCATAGGCCAATCTGACAGCGTGGATTCCTCAGCTGAGGTTCGCTCTTCCCAGGTGTGTCAAGTTAACAATGGATGCTAATTATGGCCGTTGCAAAGACTGATTCAAATGATTGCTTTTCTCTGGAAAATAACACAGTATGCGGAGGTGCAGAGTCACACCAGACGGCTCTCTGGTGTGTGCGCATGCGCCTTTTCCCTGCTGCCTCTGCTCTGGTGGGACCAGGTTAGATGGAAGCATGGCTGAGCTGTCCTTTCTACGGCAGGAGAAATGAGATCTGGGAGATGTTACAGAATTAACCTTCATGGTGAGAAATTGGAGGGTAATTCTGTTACTCTTGTTTTTATTAAGGTTATATAACTTCTTAACCTCTAGTAAATTCTTCAAGTTTAGATAAAATACTTGTTCTACATTAAATTTGCAAGGTAAGAGAGGTAATTAATATAATCAGAGAGAGAAGGAGAGCTCTGACAGTTCGTATTACTCAGGGGCCAGCTAAGCCAGGCAATTTTTTTTCTCAGAAAATTCAATCTAATGTCTCATTCATTACCTAATTACCTAAAAGTAGGTTTCTGAGATTAGAAACAAAACTGTTTCAATGACACCTGACTTTGCACAGATGTGAAGAAGAGGAACTAAAAATAGAGCAGAAAGATGGGGTTGGTTGTCCTTAAACAGAGACAGCAACATCTGGGGACGTGGATCACACCTGGGCATGGTGGCATGCACCTGTCAAACACTCCAGAGGCTGCGGCAGGAGGGTGGCACATTTGCGTGCCGCCTTGCTGCTCACGGGGATGCCTTTGCAAGCAAAACAAACAGCAAACAGATAAACTCCCAAGCTCCCGGCAAGTCAGGCAAGTGCCTGCAGGGTTTGCAGCTAGCTTGTCACCGCTTGTTGCCTTTCCGCTTGCGCCATTTTAAAAGAATTAATATTCAGAAGTCTGGACATGAGTAAATTTCCTATTTCTTCTCAATTACATCCCTTCATTGACAATTTCATCCACATACATTGTGCATAATATGCACACATATATATTATGTACATTGAGCGTTCTCACCCAACCTCTCCTAAGCTCTCCGGGTCTTGCATGGGCCACTCTTCCCTACAGATCCCTCCCTCACAGTCTTCTCTACTGTGTGTGTGTGTGTGTGTGTGTGTGTGTGTGTGTGTGACATGTAGTTTAATGATGACTTTGGGTCTGGGCTTCGGAGCCTGGGGCTCATCACTGCTGGCTCTATTAAGGAGGTCTTTCCAGCCCCAATACTGGTTATTAATCTGTCTGAAGCCACTGTGTGCAAGTAATCCGCAGTGAATTTAGTGCTCTGTGTGTATGTGAACGTACAGAGGTAATAGGATGCACTTGTAATATCAGTGCCAGGGAGGAAAACACAGGCAGGTCCTGGGAGCTTACTGGAAGCCAGCCCAGCCTAATTGATTAGCTCTGAAGGGTGAAAATTCCTGTCTCACAGAATGAGGGAGAGGACTGCATGGAATGCAATGGGGTGTGTGACCTTTTTCACCCTGTGAGAAGAAACCCTGTGGGAGTGAGGGAAGGCAGCAGTTCCTTGCCAAGACAGAGAGGTCCAACAATTCTCTTTGTTTGCAGCAGTACTTCTACTGAGCACAGTGGGTCATTCTGAGCTCTGAGTTTGGGGTGTGGGGATGAACCCAAGTCAGGGCAGCTCAGGGGCACAAATAGAAACATTTTAAAACTATGACGATCAGAACTAACATCCCATCTGAGACTGGAAACTGTAAATAATTATGGCCTTACCAACAAATGTCACTTTCACTCCAAAGTGACAGACCTAAATTATGGAAAGGAAGTAAAGAAATGTTTTTAAAACACTGAACCAGAAAGAGACTGATAGGAATCAGGACCCCAGGCTGACAATGCAGCTTGGTCAGTGGCTGCTTAACCTATGTGTGTGGGGTTGGGGTGGGAGGACTAACTTGTAACAATAGTTTCTGAGAAGGCAAGGCAGAGGGTTTGAGACAGTGAAAGTCCTTAGTTAGGCAGCAAGTCCCAGCCTAGTCCACACTATGTGAGAGAAGTAGAAAGGGAAAGAAGGGAAGAAGGAAGAAGGAAGGAGGGAGGGAGGGAAAGTGAGAGGGACAGAGAGAAGGATGGCGGAAGGGAGAGGGGAAGAAAGGAAGGAAAAAGGGAAGGAAGGAAAAAAGGAAGGAAAGAAGGACAGAAGGATAAAAACAAATGTTCTCACTGAAAATTTAAATTTATGTTTTAAGTAATGGGCCAGTGTCAGAGGTCCTCAGGTGTGGACCACACACCCAGTGAGTGGCAGAGCCGAGTCAGGCCTCTGATCACTGCTCCACTCATGTCAGGCTTGAGAAGGAGGTGTGTACCTGAAGGAAAGACTGGAGCAGAGACTGAATTTTGCTCACAGGAAGTCAGCGAAAAGGAGCTGAGTTAAAACTGGAGGAAGACATAGGCAGGGAAATAAATGGAAAACACGTTTTCTCATAAGACAATGAACAGGTCAAAAAAGAAGTATGGTGTGGAGGTGAGAAGGAAGCAGCCATTTGTATGGCTTGGCACGTAGCTGGAGGTTGGAAGATATTGTCTTCCCCGAACCCCGCAGGTCATATAAAAATGCATCTTTCATTGTATAAATTGGGCTGAAATAGAGTAGGACCAGCAATGATATCTAAAGCCTGAAAGGTTCTGTCTACCACACACGAGCAGTGACTGTCCGGAGAGGTTTTATGCACTAGGCTTATTATAGACTGTCTCTGAAAGCCTGCCTGCTTCTTACATATCTGAACACCACTGCAAGAGAAAGGCTCAAACCTGTGGTTCTAAGATGTGGGAACGAAAGGCTGACTAGGGATGCTACAGAGCTGAATGGGAGGAAGCACAACCTGAGCAGCAAATTCGGGAAGAGAAGAGAACCTTCAACCCGTGCTAAGTCTCCTCCACTCATGCCTGGACTCAGGTCATGGCCCTGATCATGGAGGTACCTAGCTCTCACCTCTGAAGCCATTCTAGAACCTAAGGCGCATAGTGTCTCCTCCACAGCAGTCCTCAAAGGCCCCGTTCTCAACCCACACTCCATTACCACCTATGGTCCCACATGCATACCTTTTAACTCCAGTGGATTACACGGGGTACTACCCTGTTCTATTTATCAAACACATTAACTCTGTGTCCCTCTTCACATTGTCCCTTCAGTTCTGTGGCTATGGTGCTCACTATTTCCCCTTCTCTCCATTGATTGTCTCACAGTCCTCCCATGATGCCGTTCTCTCCCCCAACCTTTGGGAGATAGCCAGTCCTCCATAGAGTAGACTCAGCTCTTGTTGGGTTAGAGAAGGCCATGTTTCCCTATTCCACGTTCATGCTGATGTCCTGCCGTCAAAATTGTCTCGATGGCCTTCCTGTCACACAAAGCTAGCAGGGCTCTTATTCAAAGCTGGGAGCAGGCACCACCTGCTTCATGGAGTCTCTTTTGGGTACTCAGCCCCAGGTCAGAGACTCCTTCCTGCCTTTGGCACTTTATGGTATCCAAACTCATTCCCATGACTCTCTTTCCCTGCACTGTTTCTTTGTCTTTGTAAACTATATTTTGAACTCGGTGATGACATCTTTTAACTTCATGCAGAATAACATAAAAAAAAAGGAGCATCTACTAGACCAACCCAGTACCTATCTGAACTTCAAATGTGTCCATGTTTCAACAAAAGAAGAGAATTTTCTCTTTTAAAATGTATAGCAGAGACTGAGGTTAAAGTCTTAACAGAAAGGATCTCAGCAAAACTACGTGGTCATTTCAGAAAGAGGCTCAGGAAGAAGTCAGCTTAAGGCAGTAGCAGGCTAACCCCATCCCTTGATGTTGTATTCTGTGCTTAGCTTTCCAACGCATGCTACAAGAGAGCAGGATCATTTTATTTTTCTTCCTGGCAGATCTGGAGAAAGAAAAAGCTGATATAACAATCTGCCCAGGACTTTCTGAATTCTCATAAAAGTTGTAAGGGTAAGTTCACCTGAACTCTACAAACCAATGCAGCGAACCGAAGGCAGCAGAGTCTACAAAGGGAAACCTCACAAACTTTCACACACAAGTTCAGCAGAAGCTACAAAATGACCACAAGAAAGAATAAAAGTTATAAGCAGAGAGGGTGAAGGTTCACCACCAACCTTCTGTTCCATGCGCAGATGTTTAGCAGAACCGGCCTTTCACGGGCTCACAGAATGTCTCACTGCCTGTGATGGGAACAAGCTATACTCCGTCCATGTAGCTCGGCACATGATCATGTCTGATACATTACGTGCAAAATCTTAAACTGTGGCAAGCTAAAATCTCACTAGACTAAATCTTATTCATATAAGTATTAGACAGTCATGAAATCCTCAGGTGGCTCATTAACAAACACTGGAAATAGCTCATATACAATATGCTAGAATTAATATGTATCCTTCTAAATAGCCAAAGATTAAGATTTCTTTTATTTTTCCTAAGTGCTATGATTTTAAACTTATACTATTCTAATAATTTTTGCTCTCCTGATGGATACTCATGGGTATTTAGTTCTCCCTAAATCAGTGCCTTACATAGTTTCTGACTGGTAGACTTGGGGTGGTTACAGGCACCTATGCAGAGCAGGGCTCATTCATATAGGGGCTAGTCAGGAAGAGGGAAAGTAGACTTGCTGTTTGAGCAACTAGAAGCTCGGCGTATATAAACTTGTAATTCTGGAGCGTGGTACTGCATATGGGCTCAGTTAAGAAGAGAAAATAGAAATATTGAGCTGCCAGTCACAATGAATTCAAGCTATTTTACAAATGTAGAATTAAAGTGGCCACATCTTTTCAGCTCAGACATTCACTCTGAAAGATCTTCGGTCTGAAGTCACTTGGACAACAAACTTAGGAACTAGTCTTAGGTCTTTGCAGAAGGTTCACTAGGGGGAGAGCCCAACAGGGAGGAACTTGAATCACCCAGGTGATGGGAGATTGAAAGGAGAGGTCATGACCATGCATAACCACTAATTCTAAGTCCATGTTGTTCTCCAGTCATGGCTTCAAGCTGTGATTCTCCAGTCCTGACCAATGATGATAGAAGCAGCAATATTGCTGCAATTACCAAGGATTTCTTCAAGGATATGGGTTACTTGGAGCAAGAGTTAAAAGCACATTTACCATTTCCTTGCTTCCTCGACTATAAGCACTAACTATGGGCATCTTAGCTGCCAAGAAAAGGAGCCACTGTCTCTCCCACCCACATTCTATTGTGGCCACATGTAGTCTCCAGCACACAGTACCCCAACTGGCGCTTGACTCAAGCAGACCTCGGAAAGCATGAAGGCAGCTGCAACACCCTCTGGTAGGTCTCAGAGATGAGCCACTCACTTCTTTCAGGGAGGATGCCAATTACCACATAGCTAAAGAGAGAAACTCTCTCTGGGCATAACACAAGCATCAGCTTCTGTGTGCTGGTCCTCAAACAATCAAAGGGGAGATGATAAAACATATGTTGCTGTTCGTTTGTTTCAAGATGGAAAGGGTTGGTTTTCCTCCAATCCCTGAGTTTCTGTTGAGTGTGTGCACCATATGCTAGTGTTGTATAAACCCTGTTTCCTGTTTCTCATTTCCCTGATTCTCTGTCACCTTTCTGTGGCTGTTATCTCCTCTCCTAGCTTCATCACCACTGGAAAGACTCTTGATCCCATCTCCAGCTGGAGAGCCTGTTGACTTTATATTCAGAGTTTCAACTTCTTCCTAAAGCACCTGATAGATACACTGACATTTCACACTCAAAATGCCCCAAACCAAATTAACTACTATACACTCTTCCTGAAGCTAAAGCCAATTCCCTCTGCTAACACAAACTTAACCATGAAATGCCTTTGATGACTCTCAGGTTGAGAGCCTTCGCTGTCTAGCTCAGTGTTCTGCATGCACTTCTGGCCACCTAGATTTCCTCAGACATCCTCTAGTGGATAACCCTGTCAAGGACCACTCTCTTCACAACAAATATAATTTGATTTCTTACAATTTTGCTCCCTTTCCTTTATAATTATCCTTTTGGTCTTTGATTATTTGATAAAATTTACCTTATAAATTAATCAGTAGATCAATTAATATGCATACTCTTGGAGTGACTCCCCAAGCTCACAGGGGTCCTCCTTCTTTACTGCTTTCAGGTAATTTTCCCACATGGGTTAATCCTCAGCCCACCACACGGCAATGTTTATCTGCTGCTCATGTGCTCCTATATTTACTAATTGATTTTGCAATTTTCTTACAGATTCTTTTGGTGTGCAGTATATATAGAATAGGTGAATTAAAATATAGAGAAACAAGTAGTAGTTAAGAAGCAAAAGTCCATAGAGAAAATATAAATATAGAACCATAACTCATGGTAAGACTACTTTATGATGTTATTACAGGCAACAGTGAGATATTGAATATCTTTGAGCATAAAACATAATCACCATCATGTCAACTTTTATAGCATACTATTGATGCACCAAAGGGAAACCTGGAGAACAGACAGATGGGCCAATAGACTCGTAAGAAAAATGATAACTTTATAACACATGGAAAGAAAGGATGCTGAGAGGAAAGTAGTTATGTAGGCATGTTAGTACCAGTGACTAGGCTGGTCTACTTAGGTCTCATCATCTGGGTTCCATTTCTTCTCTGCCAGGACAGTGGAGTAAATTCTACCTGAATGCATGAGTTTTGTGCAGGCACATTTTAGTGTCTAGACTTTGCCTGTTGCTGTGATAAGTGGCACAAGTAGAGAAAGATTGGACAAACTGATTGAAGGACTATGGAATCCCCCTAAGAGATAATTAGCTTCGATCATAGGTGCAGGGGAAGGAGATGGTCAAGACTTCCTGCATTCTTCTTAATGACTGTTCATCTGTGTTTTCACAGCAAACCTTTAAAGGGAACCAAACAAAAATGACAATCTCAAACATGGAGGTCTGCAGGTAATGCTCAGTGAGTGTGAGGACCTGATGCTTCACATCCCCAGTACCCATTTTTTTTAAAGCAGGTATCCCTGTCATTGTCTATAAACTAAGATCCTTGATAGCCACTGTCCAATCAGGCTAGATGGAAAGGTGAGCATTAGGTTCAGGTTTAGACCTATCAATAAAGCATCATAGAAGAGAGTACTAGAGGAGGGGCGCCCAATGTCCTCATCTAGCCTCCATCTGAGCATCCGTGAGGATGCACTCTTGCGCACTCATATACATACCACATATACACATATGTACACAGAGACACACGCGGAAACATATGGCAGCTCAACTATGCATCTCATGATAGTCCAAAGGAAAGCCTATCAGGAAAAAGCCCCGGAGAAATGTCATCAGGCATCAGACTGATGGCCCGGTGCATATGGATGCCTGGTGAACAGCCACTTGTGGAATTCATGTTCTTTCTTGGATGGTGTTTCTTTTGCAGGTTCCTTTTCAGATGCTCATGGGTCCCGTTTTTGGGACCATCACATTTGTCTGAATCCCTTTGCCTTTGTCGTGAATGTAGTAGCTATGGCAGCAGGGGAGAATATAATTATTACATAGATTGAAAGCAGCACTCTGTTTTTATGTACAACTTAAGTTAAAAGAGTAGGTTTACTGTCATATGCAGTTTTAATTGCCTGAACAAATTACCAAGACCTAGATTTCTCCAATCTTCCAAAATATACATGAAATATAAATATATTTGCAATATAATTGAAAATCACAAAGAAGACATTGACTTTATTACCATTACATGAGGAAGAAGCTAGCTACAAAGAGACTTGGGGTAGATTTCCAAATAACACCTGCGTTGAAATTTTTAGCCCAGAGATAAAGACTTAAAAAGATGAAAGAAAGGTGCCTGTATGTAGAATCCCAGAGTCATACTAGGGTCTGTTTTACTGACCTTCTGTGGTGTATCTCCCTTTGTCTAAATAGAGATGCTTTAATCTATTACAAAAACCTTTTCTTAAACTTCAACCTCAAATCCAGTTAAATGGAGTGGAAAACAAATACAAATTTAAAAACCGTAAGGGAAAATAATTTAGCTCCTATATAGTCACATTTTTTCCGACTCCCGCCCCACCTAGTCTGTTAATGCAAAGAATACCTTCCAAGTGTCTTTTCTATCTCCTTAAAAGGCTGCAGATGAAGGTTTGAGATGGCTGTACACATCCTTGGGTTACAGAGCACTGTGAAAAAGTTCTTAGCTTAAAAGACCCACCATAAATCATGGCAGAAACCCAAGGGAAAGATGCTCACAGAAATACCCAAGCAATGATGGTCCTTCAACATTAGTGTACTGTAAACTTTATTTATCATTTTAGTTCACTTGGGATATATGTTCTAGACCCTTGGTCACAGGTAAGAGAGTAGGAGGTGCTATTTATTTTAAATAATGGAAAAGCAATATGGAAGCTATGAATCCCACAGAGTAGAACTTGTTCCTACATGTCAAATCCCTACAAGTCTTGTCACACTGAACTTTATTTGAACCTCAAAGAATATGGAATTAATTTACATTTCATTATGGACTAGAAATTCCCCTCATACCATACAAGGTGACTTCAGAGCGAAAGTGCTCTAGTTTATCTCTGCAGCTATACAGGTCCTGTGAGCACTGATCCTAAAACCCCAGGCAGAAAGGTTGAGCCTCGATGGTTTAATCAATACACATCCTGGGCAGTATTTTCATAGAAAACTGTTCTCCATCTCTTGATGTCCCAGTCCCAAATGCTCCATTCCATATTGCCCTAACCCTCCACCAGCCCAGTTCTACCCACAATAGCCACACTAAAGACATCAAATCAAAATCCAGTGGTAACAGGAAAAGAAAATATCCAGCTACTTCTATGGAAGGAAGGCAACATGAGGAGAGAGCAAAGTCTTAGGGATGCTCCAAGGGTCTGCCCTTTATCACCTGTGCAGCAAGGATGAGAAAACTGTGTTCCAACTCAGTCTGCAGACAGTGCTGTACCAACAGAGCACAGCAGGGCAGCACAGTCTACCTCTGGTGCCTGCTCCACCCCAGGAAACAAGGTTCAGGACAAGCAATCAGCAATGGCTTGAGTTGAAAAGTTTCACAGAGGCCCATATGGTGAAAAGACTTGGCTCAGCATGGTGCTGTCAGGATGTGGTAGAAGCCGTCAGAGGCAGAACCTACTAGGTTACTGAGGGACTGGGGGTATGACTTCAAAGGGACTGCGGGACATGATCTTGTTTTGACTCTTTCTCTGTATTTCTCTCTCTCTCTCTCTCTCTCTCTCTCTCTCTCTCTCTCTCTGTGAGTGTATATGTGTGTGTGCGCGCGCATGTGTGTATTGTGTGCATGTGTGCATGTATGTGGTGTATGTGCACCTATGTGTGTGCATGTATTGTGAGTGTGCATGTGTGCACACACGTGTGTGTATTGTATGCTTATGTGTATGTGTGTGTATGTGGGATGTGTGTGTATGTATGTGTGTACATACGTGTGTGCATATGTGTGTGGATGTGTATGAGTGTGAACACTCCACATAAATAGATGTCAGAAAACAAACTCAGATCTCCGTCTTCACCTTCTACTTTGGTAGGAGCTTGTTCTCTGTTACATCACTATGTGAATCAAGCTGCCTGTGAGCTTCTGGAATTGAATAAGTATTGCTCACTGCCTCAGTGCAAGTCCAAGGGACTTAATCTCAGTTCCGCATGATCGTGCAGCAGTGGCTTCACCCACTTAGCCATCTCCACAGTTCTCTCCCTCTTTCTGAGAGGGAGGTCTGTAGGTCTTTTGTTACACTAGTGCAAAGTTGATGAGGAGAATGGTTTGGGAGTCTGAATAATAAAAGCCTACATCGGGGAAACTCTTATAATCCTCACATAATGAACATAAAATTTATAAAGTAAGAGGGAAAATCAAAACACGATCTTTTGATTCTACTACCCAGAAATAGTCATTTGTGGGTAAATGTCTGTTGGTAACACCCTGAACCACTACAGGTATAAGCAAAACTCATTTCAAGTGAGGTGCGCTTCAATGGGCCAATGATCAGTGCTTTGATTCATTATTTGGACAGTTAGAGAAGCTTTGGGATACCAGCCTGACATTTCTGCCTAAACCTCCCAGACTACTTGTTTCAAAGAGTCAACACAGCAACTCTGATAGTCAGGATATTTATAAAAGTTACATACATCCCAGAAACCAGGAAGTTACCTACCTAGATTCCCTCTAAATTTTGAGGTCAATAATGCAAGCCTCCTGTTTTTGGAAAAACAATCTGATGCTGTCTGGAGCCCATGTCTCTTCATAAACACTACACTGAGTTACCATTGTGACAATTACCACATCCTGTCTTCTGACCTGTGAACAGGTGCTGAATTTCCACACACCTAGCTCTTACCTAAGTTCTTACAGCCATATTTTGCAGACTTTCTTGCAATTTTTTTATTTTAAATTATTATTTCAAGTGCAATGGCTCTGTTGAGCTTATTTTCAGAGAGTTTACCATTAACACATAAATATGCAATTGATTTTTTGTGTATTGGTTTTGAATTCTCTAAGGACTCCAGTGTTGTTCATTTGCTTTCAGGGTCAAAGCTCTCCACCTCCTCTCCCCATGGACTCCACATCCCCTTGAAGGTTTGGAGTGAGTCATTGGTTGGCTGGCTAGCATGGCAGCTTCAGGCAGCTGCAGTCACCTATACCCACACATTTAAAAATATGCCCTGGAGAGAGATGTCACTCAAGTCATGTGACAACAGTGGAGCTTCCAGGAAACTGTGGCATAGGTCAGGTTATTAAATGAACTATCAATGGGACTTTTAAATTTTAAACTTTTATACATGTATGTATCATAAATATATACCTCATACTTCTTTTCCCTTCTGTTCCTTGATTTTCACATTCCAACTGATCTTCAGTGTTCCCTTAGACAGCTTTATATTTACTTTCGAGTCATGAGATATATATATATATATATATATATATATATATATATATATATATAATCTAGGACTGCAAATGAGAGAAAAACTAAACCATCTGTCTTTCTGCAATTGGCTTAATTTACTTGTATGATTATTTCCAGCCCCATTCATTTTCATACAAACCACACAATTTCTTTCTTCTGTATGCCCAGAGAAAGTTCCATTTTTTGTAAAGGCCACATTCCATCCCTCCATTTTTAGATACCTAGGTTGGTTACAGCATTCAGCTATTGTGATGTGTGCTGCAGTATTACACCAATTGCATGTCTTTGTGGTATGTCCATTGGGAGTCAGTGGTACAGCTGGGTCATGTAGAAGTGAAACAGCTATGGTTTTTGAGGAACTTCCATACTCACCTGCAGGCTACATATCCAACAGAGGACTACTGTTGACCCTATGTGAAGAACATAATAGGACCTACTGCTGAGCTGAAGAACCAGTCCAGCTCTTTCACTAGATAGGCTGCTGGTGCTCTTAGTTAACTAGAACAGGTGAAAAGGGCTGGAGGAGGAGGACAATGTTCAGTCCCCCAAAATGCTGTCCTCATCCACATTCATCAAATTCTCCTTGGAGGATTTTAGCTAATTTTCGTATTTCTAAGCACCTTAGTCTTTTTGCAGATGCTTTTAAAATGTTCTTACAGTATATTTGTAGAGGTCTTAATTCTACCATTCAAAGTTTTCCTCCTCTCCAATTTTTAGAGAAAAAGGACTTGACTATCTGCAGCAGAATTCATGTGCTGTGCTTATCCCATTTCCTGTCCTGCACATATAGAGAAAATCATCAAATATATTTTTCTTATCAGGGAGCATAAATACAAATCACAGTTTGATATATTTCTTCCTTGATGTCTCTGTTCTGCTCTGTTATATGGTTGAATAGCAAATTAGCAAACATTTCTAGTAATATTTGAGAATTTGAAGGAAGTAAGAAATGCAAACTGTTGGGATTGCTGTATTAGTTTTGAGTGAAGGCAGAGAAATAGATTTTCTCTCTTACATACAAAACTAATATTTTAGTTAAGCAGAGCTCTAAAGTGGAGTGAGAAAATCTTGAGAGGCTGAAGGAGGTTGGGGTTTAGAAGTTGAATGCTGCATGTTAGGTGTCGGAGGTTGGATGTTGGAGGTTAAATTTTGGATGTTACATATTGGAGGTTGGGTGGTGCAGGACGAACCTACTGCTGGACCTCTGGACTGAAAATAGTTCCTGGTGGTTCTGGTGAATTGATCTTGATGAAGATGAAGTGTAAGGAAGCAGAAGCTTCCTTTGAGTGCAAGAGGAGCTGGGCTTATAGTGGAGCCAGGGGACCAATCCATGTTTACCTTTTCTCTATCTTCCTTTTTGGATAATTGTGTGCTTTTTTTTCTGTTTCACTTATAAAACTTTCTACACATTGACATGCTGATAAAGAGGAACCATCTAAAAGGAAGTTTTGAAAACTAAATCCCCTGGAATGAAGGGGGTTGATTAAGAAGGCTTCAAATTAATCAGTATGCTTATGTTCACTGTGTTATTGTCTTAAACAGACCTAGCACTGTCTCAAAAATCTAAGAGAAAAGAGGGAGAGGAGGAAGAGGAGGAAGAGGAAGAGGAGGAAGAGGAGGAAGAAAAAGAGGAAGAGGAAAGAGGAGAAGGAGAAGAAGAATCATCATCACTGGCAACTAAAATGAATTTAATCCAGTCATTTTCTTGATTCTTCAAAATTCTTGGTTTCTCTTACTTTAAGATCATCAAGGGGAAAGAGGCAGCCTGGTTCCATGGCTCTCAGAGACTCTGCGCTCTCACTGTTGGGGCCATCAATGCTGAATATCCTGAATGCCTTGCTCTCACCTCCTCTAGGTCTTGATGTCTCTCATATGTTTCTCATTCATTATATCTCCTGCAGGATCAACCAGAGCAAACAAACACTTGGAACTTGGTATACATTCCTTTTCTTTCTCTTGTGCATATGTTTCTGTGGATCCAACCCAAAACTTAGACTCTCTCTACCTTGGGACTCTTATCACCATGTGTAGATGCCGTTGCCTGTCATGCTCTGGTGTTCACAAAGATCCAGGTCCATTTCCTAACAAGGGTAGTGTCTGCTATGTGATCCATTCCTTTTCTGCAAGTCTCACCTGCCCTGTCATCCATGACAGTGTAGCAAAAGCATCCTGCATGGGCTCATCCACTCTGCTGCATCAAGACCCACGAGGAATGTCTGTCACCTAGCCGAGGAAATGATGTGCTGCTCTCTGTCTCTGCCTCCTCCCCAGTCAGTCTATAACTGCAAGTCTGTCTTCCAGGTCATCAGCTTCTAGGCACCAACAGCAAGTGGAGCAACTACTGCCCTGAAGAGACCCCAAATGGGCAGACACATCATTGCCAACACTGCACAGCTGAGAGGAGCTGCAATGCAGGGTGCCCCTACCGCGCACCAGTGGGAAAGACGCCTGAGGAGCCCACAGGATTCCACAGGCTACGGCAGAAGGCTCTGGGCAAGCTCCCCAAAGAAGTGGGAGAAGGAAAGTGGGAAAGGAGACCTAGGAGGGGAAGCACACTGTTCTTCAGACCCCCTCTACCCCCAATCTCTGGGAGGGATTACCCAGAGACAAGGTGGCACCTTCTTGCTCTGAAATTACTCTTCACAGGAGAAAATGATGATTGCATGCAGCTACCGTCTCTCTCCTGCTACCATCACTTTCTATCAGTCTATTCTCTCCTTCAACGATGTGACGGGAAGTAACACGAAGCCCCGATTCTCCCCCTTTTAATACCACTAATGCTCACTGAACCACATTTAATTACAGGAATGTATATTGATACATGGAGCATAATCAGGTCAGGGACCGGAGCTGGAATTGATTGAGGACAGCTCTTTCACACTCATTTCAATTTATGAGTGCCCCGACGCAGACGGATAGTGAAAAGGATTTAATTTCCGCGGGTGGTGTTTGCTCATTCTTTATAATGTAAGCATTCATTGAACATGCTTCGTGTCAGCGTGGAGCAGCCAAGCTGATCCATTTTTCATAAACGGAGGTCACAGGTCAATCTTGAGCAAGTTCTGGGCAATCTAGTTATAGAAATGTTCTTCTGTTTGTTCTGCTGTGATGGGCAGGACTAAGAGAAATTTGTCACTGGAACTCGATGCATCTTGAGCCATGGAAGGGTGCATGCAAGGAAGGGTGACAAGGATCGCTCTGACTGCGCTGTCCTGTTGGCTTCGATGCATAGAGAGCATTGCCAAACCACCCCTTCATGCTGTGTGTTGACTCCACTTCACCCCAGAGGGTGAGCTTAGGCTAGCAGGTTTTGATATGGTTTACTTTGGTGGGCAGGATATCTGTCTAACCAATCCACACAGACTTACTAAAGAGATTTACCACTCACTGCCTGTGTGTGAGGGATGCTGTGAGAAAGCTGAGCAGTGTGCCTTTCACCTGAAAATGGTACGTCCTTTTACAATTGCTTGTCCAGATGCTAGCTTTTTTGTAAAATGGGTGCATTTTTTCCAATTTTTCTAACTTGATGTTAACAAATTTATTTTGGAAGACATAGACACTGAAACAATTTGACTATTTACATAATATATACATGTATGTATGTGTGTGTATCTATGTATGTATGTACTAGTTCTTTATTGCTGTGAAGAGACAACATAATCAAGGAAATATATATATATATATATATATATATATATATATATATATATATATATTTTATAGGGGCTCACAGTTCTAGAGAGTCCATGCCCATCATGATGGTAACATGACATTAAGCAAGCAAGCAAACTGGAGTAGTGACTGGGAGCTTCCATCTAATCCACAAGCATGAAGAAGAGAAGGAGGGAGGGAAAGAGGAAGGGAGAGAGAGGAAGGGTGGGAGGGAGGGAGAGAGAATGAGAGAAAGAAAGAGAGGGGGCAACTGGGAATTGTATGGCCTTTAAGTCCTCAATGCCCACCCCCAGTGACACCCTTCTTCCAACTAGGCCATAGCTTCTAGTTCTTCCCAAAGAGTTCTACCAGCCGAAGACCAGGCTTTTAAATATATGAGCCTATGGGGTGGGGGTGAGGATTCCTCATTCAAAGTACCACTTGATTCTTCTTAGAGGAGATATGGAGTCAAACTTTGAAACAGAGACTGAAGGAATGGCCATTCAGAGCCTCCCCACCTCGGGATCCAGCCCATATACATACAGCCACCAAACCCAGACAATATTGCTGATGCCAAACAGTGCATGCCGACACCAGCCTGATATAGCTCTCTCTTAAGAGGATTTGCCAGAGCAAGACAAATACAGAGGCGAATGCTCACTGAACTGAGAATAGGAGGAGTTAGAGTAAGGATTGAAGGAGCTGAAGGGGCTTACAACCCAGTAAGAGCAACAATACCAACCAACCAGAGCTCCCAGGGACTAAACCACCATTCAAAGAGTCCACATGGACAGACCTATGGCTCCAGCTACATATGTAGCAGAGGATGGCCTTGTTGGGCACCAAAGGGAAGAGAAGCCCTTGGTCCTACCAAGGCTGGTCCCCCCAGTATAGGGTAATATCAGGGTGGAGAGGCAGGAAGTGGTGGGTGTTTGGGTTGGGGAAAGGGGATAACATTTGAAATGTAAATAAAAAAATCCAATAAAAATGTACAGCTTGAAATCCTGAAATAAAGGTGGCTTACTCTGGCTTCTGTATCCAGTGTGTAGAAGTAGCATGTCTGCTGCAGTTCTTCCTATGTGATCAGCTCACAGGCATATAAACAGGAAGGAGAGGAGGCTCTGAAAAGCATTACCTTCCCAAGAGCAAGTGCCTTACCCCATACATAGCCTTAGCTATACATGTCTTTCCATGCATGTTTGTTTACCTCTGTCTCAGAGACCTGAAACCTCCCACCATTGAATCTCCTGGAATGTTTAAGGGTTTGTGCCCATTGGTCTTGATATATTATTTCTTATTAGTCTCTAACTGAACAGATCATGGCTAGCAGTCAGGCCATCCTGGTAGAACAGGTGTGAGCTGGCTTTAAAGCCTTCAGAAAGACTGTCAAAAAAGTCGAAGGACATGAAGATTATCACCAGAAGAGCTAATCTGTGGTACATTCTCCTTTCAGGGTCAGATAGACACTTGAAAGTCATCCTTTAGTTGAATTGGAGATATTGGTGGATGGGAAATCAAAGATGTGAGTCACACAAAAAACAGACGAGCTAGCAGAGGAACATGTAATGTAGGCTGGACTCCTGGCTTGACACTAAAAGCACTTGTTTAATGCTACTCCAGGGACTGTGACTGTAGCTCTAAGGGATCCAATATCCTCTTCTGGCCTACATGGACCCTTGCATGCGTGTGTGTGTGTGTGTGTGTGTGTGTGTGTGTGTGTGTGTGTGTGTGTGTGTGTGTTTAGTCCATGAGCATCATGGTGGGAAGCATGGCAGTGTACAGGCAGACATGGTGCTGGACAAACTGAGTTCTACATCTTGATCTGCAAGCAGCAGAACAACAAACTAAATTCCACACTGGACAGGTAGAGTACAGGAAATCTCAAAGCTCACACCCACAGTGAAGCATTCCATCCAACTAGGCTACACCTCCTAGTAGCGCCACTTCCTATGCGCCAAGCACCCAAACTCACGAGTCTATGGGAGCCAAACCTACTCAAACCACCACATAAAGAAACATGAAATTTCAATGTATAATTTTGGGGACAAAAAAAGTATCCTTAAGATGGGGACATAGAATGGAAAAATTACAATTTTGAAAAGGTTTTCTAAAATGGTATCTAAAGGAACAAAGTCCTTTATGCCCATTCCCTATCCCAAAACATAATAGGCTAGAGAGGGGAGCATCTTTTCACAGTTTAAAAGCAAAAGTTGCTATTGGAGTGACGGATTTGGTGTCATTAGATGAATAGACTTGGGGTTATCCATATATCCCTGTGTAGCCTGTCCCCTGGGAGACACATGAAATGTTTTTAGCTTTAGTTGTAGGAGTGACATGAATTTCTCTGACCTTTTTCTTTTATAGCTTTCTTTAACAGATTAATACTTGTTCAAGGTCTTGAAATTTTGAGAGGCAAGATATTTCAACACATACTAGAAAATATGTGGACAGAGTTATTGTTAAGAGATGAGAAAGAAAAAAATATATAAAGCACCAGAGGCAGAGGAGGGAACAAAACCAACAGTTGACCTAAATGTCCAGGCTCAAAGGGAAATAACAATATATCCTGGGCTTTCACTCTTGAGAAAGGGACGGATCTTAATGGAAAGATTTTAGGGGAGAGACAGGGGCATGTTCTAATCAGAAGGCCATTGATGGTGATTGATGCGTAGAGATCTCAATTGTCTCGTTCAGGACAGAGAATACTGGAAGGAGATAGATGAGAATTTCCTTAAGAGTGGGTATCTAATGGTTACCCACACAGAAAGCCCCAGGGGCTACCTTGGCTCAGAAGAACAATGCTTTTATCATGTCACAGGTGAAGTGTTTGCAGAGTCACTCCACTCAAGTCTAGAATCAGGAGGGTCAACAGCATTTACTCAGAGTAAGAGGAAAATAACAGCAGAAGACATAAAGACGCGATGCACACATGTGTGCAGAATCTGGCAACATACTCGAGATATACCCAAATATAAGATTCGTTAAATTTTCTTTTCCTTCTGGTGGTAAAATAAGCCGAAAAATACAGAAGCCACAGGTGCTACCCTCGCTTCCATGGAAGGCGAGGTACAGTTAAATTAGCACCAAGGAGGCTTCCTGGGTGTTCCCCACCCAATTGAGTAACAACTCGTCAGTATGAAGCATTTGCTTTTTCCAGTGATGAAAATCATGAAATTTGTCTATCTTCATTTTCTTTTCACCCCCAGGCTCCTGGAGGAAAGGAATGATTCTCTGTCTGAGGCAGAATCCCATTTCCCTAGTACTTAAGACTGCAATTTTCTTTCATTTTGAATGAGTTTATATAGTGACTTCTTTTGGCATATAAGACAGCCCAATCTTCACAGTGTCTCTTAATCTCATGGTTCTGTCTGAAAATAGAGCAAAAGAAGACAGAACCTTATTTCCCAAGTACGGCATGTTATCGACCTTAAAAACACCAAATAGGATGCTAGTCATTCTTAAACCAATAAAAAGATGAATATAAGAATTTGTCATTTAAGGGCTGGAGAGATGGCTCGGCTGTTAAAGGCTAGGCTCACAACCAAAAATATAAGAGTTTGTCATTTAAAATGTGAGTCACAGAACACCACACTGCCTATCTTATGTATATTCTTTATCAGCCATACCTGCAAAATGCTGAAGAAGCCAGAAAAGCTCTACCTAAATTCATTGATTCTAATCAGTAACTCAGAAGTCTGTGACTTTTGCCCTGTGAGTTGATATCAGCCAGAGCATATGTTTGTCAATAAAGATTTATTGAAGGCTGGTCATTTCCATTCATTTATTCATGCTTTGTTTTCAATGGTAGAGTAATTACAACTGCAAAGATTAAACTTCAAAGGCAAAAATTCTTCTACCCAGCTCTTTACAGAAAATATTTGCTGACATCTATGCTTAGTGCAGAAACTTTTATGCTGTGATAGATTAAATATGTATAGAATTTTAGATTTTTCTAACACTCAGTTATTCCATTACTAAGATGCATGGTGTGGTAGCTTACATATATAAACCTTGCACTGGAGAGCTGAGACTGGAAGTCTTGAGTTCACAACCAGTTCTGTCCATATATCATAACATTGTTTCAAAAAAAAGAGAGTAAATCGATTACTTGTGAAGCTGACCTAGCAGGCAGGGAGTTCTGAAGAGCCTTCTGTCAGCGTTGGGTGTGTCCATTCTCATGTTTCTTCAAAGCTTCTCTGAGAGCTGATATTTTAATCTCCAGGATATTTAGGATATTAAACCAGAATCAGAAATTTTCACACAGCTGTTAACATGAAATGCATATTTTCCAAATGTCTTCTGGAATTTTCAGTCCCCCAGTTCCTGGTTCATGATGAGGAATGGCCATGGACAAACAATTTCCTTGTGCTACCCTTATTTTTTGTTTGTATCTTAGCCTGTTCTGTTTCATAGTAGACTTCTGAGCTTTGTTGTGAATAGTGAGTGATCATTTAGCATTCTTCGCACTGTCGTTGAATATTTTTAGATGAACCATAACCTCCCACTAACCTATATTGTATGTACAAAGAATATTAATGTGCAACTTCAAATCAATCTCACAGCTTTTGTTGTTTGCCAGTGTGGATATAAATAATGTTTGTGCAGTTATTATCTTCCCAATGTTTTCCCCGTCAGCTCCTCTCTCTGAGCATATGCATTCTAGCAGATGGGAAGCTATGAACACTATTATAATGATGTTATTAAGAATGCTCCGGAGCTCTTCCGCATTACTAATTTTATAACAATGACTTTTTCTAAAGCACTGCTATTGTCGGAGAGAAAAGTATAAAATCCACACTGTTGATGAATGCAACTAGTTACAAGGCCCTTACTAAGGACCCAGGATTAATGAGTGCTCATTCCAGTACCAAGTACAATTCTCTAAGTAAACTAGGCACAGTAGCCAATGGGATCGCAAGGACTGGGAGCCCTGCAACTGACAGTACTTGGTGAGAATGGGAAGGTTCTCCCAAAGAGAACATAGCCATGCTCATGCTCAAAGAATTTCCAAGTGTTTTCCAGATGGTCGGGAAACTCAGGTCTGTGGCAAGGGAAGAGACAGGGCAAGCACTTAGATGCAGGGAGTCAGCTTAATGCCGGGTGACGTGCAGCCAGAGAATGTGTCACAATAAGGAAGCAACAGAAGACAAAGACCCCGTCTCCAATGGCGTGCCCAGGGTTTAGACTCCCCTAAGCTAAGAATGTCTATAGAAAAGAACATCATTTATGGGCCACTTTTAAAGGGCACAGACTAAGACAGAGGAAAGAAAAGGAGATTCAAATACTAACATAAGAAGAGTAAGATTTTTTTTCAACTGAACTAGAGACTGGGCATTAGGAGTTGGGAAGGAAGAATGAATTATAAACAGAATAGATATAGAACAGTGTGTCCCATTACGAATACACTGTGCCTCATTATGAAGAGCCCCAACTCAGCTGGAAGGAAATCAAGATTATCTTCAAATTTGGAGCTTCGAGTCCTGAGGTATGGATCCTAGTATGTAGGCAATGGACAAGTGAGAGGACTTTAGCACAAAGGAATGAGAATGAGGTATACTGTAGACAAATTGAGTTTTCTCTACTTTTAATTTCATAACACACATGTGAATGAAGAGCCCAAGGTCCGTGAAAAGTTGGGTGCATGTCTGATTAGAATTATTTGCCACAAGGGATTGGCTGAATCCTAGAATGGATGTTAAAAAGAAGCAGGAATAGGAAAAGATACAAGTATACTGAAAAACAAATGTATTAAATAACAGCTTAAGCCATCCATGAAAAAGGCTGAGGAGAAAGGAGAGGCAAGACAGCATGGATCCATGGAGACCAAGAGGAGGGAGAAGTAACCTGTTCAAAAGAGCAAAACCTCCATGGTACTCTGGGGTTCTGAAGGGAAAATGAGTCCACATGTTCAACTGGTAACAGGATATGGATAAGAGGTGCCTATAGCAAGAAGTGGTCCTGAGGAGAAAAATGAAGGAGGCAACATGACTGTAAGAACTGGAGAACAGATTCTAATACATCTGAGGCTTGCTTGAGTAAGAAAGCAGAGAACTGGCTTATTATGCTTAGGAGATTTTCCTCCCATGACTGGCCACAACATCAAGGATGGAAGCGGTTTGAGAGGTACGGTCATCGATAGAATACAGACACGATGAACACATAAATAAAGGAAGAATTATTGCTGGTCATTATCTTGGCAAAGATGTAATAAGGATGACAGGGGAGAGGCATTCATTTGTCTAGAAACATGTCTGTTTATATTGGTGGATGGGTACCCTGACAGACGGACAGAGCATAGAAGAAAGTGGGAGGTAGGAGGAAGTCTATGTTTGCCCACTCTATCTTCTGAGCTGGAGGCACAGGCTCTGAGTCAGCTGGAAGATGGCTTTAGGTCAAATATTCAAGATGTGGTACAATCTCTGGGAGTGACACTGTGGATGTGGCCAAGGGCAAGGCAAATACTTCTGAGTGGCAATAATGGAGTTCTGGAAAGACTTAGTAAAAATCTTAAAATATTTTCTCCGTAAAGCAAGATAGCTTTGCTCTGCTTTCCATGGAGAGATGACATTCTGTAATGCTAGTTGAAACAATCTTCTTAATGCCCTCTTATCAACGTGCTGTGTGACAGACAGGAGGCAAGGACATTAACTCTTCTGTGTTTCCAGCATTTTTGCCATCTCTCCATTCACTTTTTTAAGAATCATTTCAAGGGCTGAGGAGAAGGCTAGATGAAATTCTTGACATGCAAATATGAGGCCTCCCCAGAACCCCTGTAAAAGCAGGGCAGGTTTGAAAACTACCTCTAATCCCAATACCTAGGATGCAGAAGCAGATGATTCCTGCTGCAAGCTGGAAATATAAACTCTAGAGAATTGGCAAACTCTTGGTTTTTTTGAGAGACCCTGATTCAGAAAAGTGACAAGTGACAGAGAAAGACACCCATCCTCAACTTCAAGCCTTCCTACACCTGCGCATGTATGTGGACGCACATTCACCCTCACACATGCAAACACATAGACTTACACATGCAAAACAATCTTTCATTTCAAAAGGAAACCATACAAAACTAAAAGAGGAAGCCAGTCTACTGTATTATAAGGAAACGACAAATACACTAAATAGAAAATAAAGCGAAGGCTATCCCATAATGTGTCAATGATGTTCCCAGAATCCTGCCATGTGTAGTGGGGAGATTCTCTAGGAGGGGTGCTAGCATGACATTTCCCATTCTGATTCAGTCAGGAGAGGAGATGGAAGAGAAAGAAGATGACATTACCACAGCAGGATTCAGTAGTTGGATGTGCCCAGTCAGACTATCTCATAAAGCCCCCAATGTCAAGGTAGTACTGGTCTCAGTATATGAAACTACATGCTTCTTTTTCCTTCTCTTCTTGGGCTGTAGGGGTAGAAAATCTTTGAAGTTCAGATGTGCAGCTGTAGAATCATGCTTTGTGAATAGGTGTGGGGTTCAGTAATAGACTGTCCACAGCTCGAAAGCCTATGATACTTGCCTGCTCATACACAGAGACACCAGTAGGCTCTAGGGTCAGAGGAGAGGTTAACACAGTACAGTGGCAGGGTCCCCTACAAAGGGTGCTCAGCCTGAGTCTGAGAGAGGGATATGATTGAGGAAACTTCAGGCCAGCTTGAATTCTAGGACCCAGAAATTATAAAGCTCTTTTCCTTAGCCAAACGAACATGCAGTAAAACCCCAAAATGTTTTGGTCTAGGAAAGCCCTTGTTCTAGGAAGGGTCAGCACACATATGTGGCCCCAAAACGGTTTTAAATACAGTCTGAAATCATTTGTTCTTCCCCAGCAGAAAGTAATGACTTGAGTTCCCTCATGTTTGCACTTTCTAGATCATTCTATCCTCTCCACTCTCTTGACAGTCTATCACAACTTTCTGTCATGTCTTCTCGTCCTACCTTGCACCCACTGGAAGATATAGCAAAATCTCCAGGCATGACAGATAAGGATGCCAGAGCACCCAAGCATAAGAAAATCATTGCTCGGCTCTCTGAATGTAGGTGTACACAGAAGGGGATGATGAACTGTGCTCTGTTCCCCCAGACGGAATATACATTTGAAACAGGAATTAAGATTAGCTCTGGGAAAATGAAATGCCTTTTCCGTAGCTGGGCTAAGCTTGGTTGACTGTGAACAAAAGACACCAAAAACTAATTAGGCAGCAAATGAAGACCTATATTGAAGTATTTGGCTCACCGAGATGAGATCAAAAGATTCCTGTTTCCAGTTCTCCGCAATGAAGCTACGCAAATGTTGCTTGGTCACTAAAGTGTTGTGTGCTTGTCAACTTTCTCTCGCTGTGACAAATCCTTCAGATAAATACATGGTGGGTGTTGACTTTGGTCTACTGTTTTGGCAACTTCAATCTATGGTTGGTGGGTTCTCGTGCTTTGGAGCAATTCATCATGGGGAAAATCACATGGCTAGTGGAAGTTTACTTCCTGTAAGACAAGGAACAATGGGAAACAAGAGAGGTTCTTTATAGTTCCACCACCTCCCTAGTGATTTCATTTCCTTCCACAAGGCTCCGCCTCTTGAAAGTTACGTACACACACACACACACACACACACACCCCATAGCTCTGGCTGCTGAGAACGGAGCTGTCAACAAATGAACCTTTGTGAAATATTCGAGACTTAAATATCAGGAGGTGGTTTTTATTTGGTTGAAAATTCACTGTTGAGTTCCAGATGATAAAGAAGTTGTATACTGTGAGAAATTGGTAAGATCCATGGATGACCAGAGATGTGAAACAGGACCCAGGCATCCTCCTGGATGGATCTCACATAGAGAGAGCTGAGCCCATCTCCAGGCTGTTTTGTGTCATAACCCTCGTGCAGTGGTAGGACACTTAGTAGGTGGTCCATATGCACTTGGTATGAACAGAAAGTAAAGCAAGATGCAAAAATCACCAAGCTGATTTAATGCCCGATACGTTAGAATGTGACATTATTAGCCAATGTTTCAGCCTTGGTCAAACTGATTTCTTCTCTTCCATGATAATTACAGGATTGTCATAATTTGACCTTGTTCCTCCATTTTCTTCCTAATTTTCCTGTCGTTATAAACTGTTTCTTTGCCACCAAACCTTGCTTTTTATTTTCTTCCTAATAGTCTGCCCATGACTAAATGCCATCTCCACTCCGTGAGTGCCACAGAGATGGCAGAGCATGCTACATATCTTAGCTTCTTTCCCAGGCTTTTCCTGCATCTGTAAAATAGGCAACTGCCAGAGTCAGTCTGAGATCTGAGCTGTTGGAAACTCAATCTTTGTCCATGCTCCTGTGACCTTGGATGTCTTGTGAAGAGAGTGAAGTGTGAGAAGCAAGATCTGCCCCTAGGGAAGGACAATGAATACTAATGGACAGAAATATAACCCCACTCCCACTGTACAGGGAAACCTGTTTCCAGTGCTCAAACTCATCCCAGCAGAGCAATGAATACTGTCATGAGAGAGATGTTCAAAACTGTCGACTTGGAAATTTTTTGATTTCTGAAGATCGTATTTGTATTTATCTTCATGGGTGAGTTCGTGTCTGTGTTCACATATACACACTTATGTTTGCATGTGTGCACACATGTATTCACACTCCTGGATACGAACACACCTGTGCACATGAGGGAGTCTGGGCGGGGGTGGTCCACTCATTGGAACTCCAGTCATAAGAGTTTGTAGGAGGTAGCTTGCTGGGCAGGTTCTGGGATCCAAATTCTGGTCCTTGTAACTGAGAACTCTATTAGCTGCTGGACTATGGCTTCCCAGTCTTACTTTTGACAAGTTGATTTTTGTAACCCATTGTTTAAAATAATATCATACAGTATATATTTAATTTTGGTCAGATTCACCTTCATTCTTCTCTTGTGCTGACCCCCTTCTTTCCAACGGGTTTTCCTCCCACTTCCGTGTCTTTTCTGTGAGCTGCAGAGTTTAGTTATGGCTGCTTGCACAAGCATGGATATGAGTAGTGGACGTTAGACAGCTCACTAGTTTATCAGTGATTTCTATACCATTTAAAAACCAGAGATTATTTCAAAAAAATTGTTCTCTATTTTAGAAAGAAACAAAACTAGATGTTGAATTACCTATTCTTAGACTGGCTAAGCAACTTCAGGAAATGATCCTGAAACCCTGGGCCTTGAACTCCCTTTTCATCAAAGAAAAGCAGGAGTCCTGAGTGTCATGGTGGCTCTCCCTGCCTGTCTGTCTTCTTGCATCCTAGTGTCTGCCAGTTTGCACAGCACAGAAAGTGGAAAGCACAGACCAAGGAGCACAATTCTTTTCAGCCATTTGTCTGTGATTTTTATGAAAACTCTCCCTACAGTAGAGGGTCTTACCAGAAGAGGACAAGTCTTTGGTAAGAGATTTAAAAGAAGGAAGGTGGAGATGCAAAAGTGTTCAACGTCCTTAAAACTGCCCAATGATGAGCTTTGCTCAAAACTATGGTGCTGGCGGTGCACAGCCCATTTCTGGTAAGAATGGAGCCTGTCTCTCAGCCCATCTCATCATCAATGAGTCATGGCAACAGTTGGAAAGACTTGAATTAAATCCCAAATGGGATGATCAAGTTAATTAACTAAAGCCTTAGAAGCCGTCTGAAAAATCATTATTTTCTTGCCACTGCTCCTTGCAAAAAAAAAAAAAAAAAAGAAGGAATAAGATAGAAGCTATAGGGTGGTAAAGTGTGTGCCATTTTAATTTTCTCCTTGATGGCTGCATTCCTTTTGAAAAGATAGGAATGTGATACTTTTCTTCTTCTCTTTCACAGTGAAAAGATTTCGTCTGTTTGAAAGATTGGATTTAAGGTTTGGTATTCAGTGTATTGGATTCAATTATTGTTAGGTGTTTGGGGGAAATCGTTCTTTTTCATTTAATTTCCCAGGATAAACCACTCACACCCAGTTATAGAGTTGGGGAGTTTGATCTATCTCTCATTAGTGTCTACATAAGGTACACTGAGCCAGCCAAGTGAGCAGGAGAATGTTTACATAGCAAAGGTAGTTATGTAAGTGATGTCATAATTAAAATAACAGACTCCAAAACACACTTTCACAGATCCTGTTTCTACTAATAAATGAAGCTAAAATTTTCCCCAAAGTATAAACAAATTAGAATCATTTTAAAGTACTTTTCAGCTTTAAAATGTCCTGAGCATTTTAAAGAGCACACCCTTTAATTTGCTTCCTGTGTTTAATTAAACAGAAAACGTTGGATTTCTTTAATGAAAATAAGTGGCCATTACACAAATACTAGTAGAGATTGGGCTGTACCTCATAACAGAATATGTATGTAGCATACACAAGGCCCTAGGTTCAATTCCAAGACTAATAGCAATCACTGAAATCAGGCAACAGATTAAGGAAAAAATGATTTACATTTTGTACAACTTTCATTTTGTTTTGAAAGCCACCACACAAGGGCCAGGGATACAGCTCATTTGAAAGCATGCTGACCCAGTATTCACAAGCCTTACACTTGATCCCAAAGCTATCACACTGAGTGTGGTAGCCAAAACCTATAATCCCAGCCCTCAGGAAGTAAAAACAGGAGAATCACAAGGTCAAAGTCTTTCTTTGTCACAAAGCAAGTTGGATCCTTCTCCCTAAAAAGAAGCATAATAACACATGTTTAATTTTATTTTGCAAGTTTTTTTGTTTTTTTTTTGTTGTTGTTGTTGTTGTTTTTTTTTTGTTTTTTTTGGAGCTGAGGACCGAACCCAGGGCCTTGCGCTTGCTAGGCAAGCGCTCTACCACTGAGCTAAGTCCCCAACCCCTATTTTGCAAGTTTTATAATTTCTGTTTTCTTTAGAGTGAAATAGTATTTCTTCTTCCTTAGCAATAAACAGTTTTTGGTTTTACACACCTATATGAGGTTTTCATTATTCATGCATCTGGGTATCTAGCTCAGTCCCACCTCCTTCTATAGTGAACTCAGTACCAGTTAATACAGGGTTGGAAGTAAAAGTATCTCGGTTGACAGATATAATTATGGCCACCTAACATTAAGGAGCCAACAACATGCAGCTAGCTATTCAGCAAATGCTAGTGGCAAAACTAGGACTCTTCCTGTGGAATAATGAGATTCGATTCATGTCTTTCACAGAATGAACAGATGTGTGGTTGGGGCAATGAAAATGGGCCAAAGACCTTAACTTAAAACCCGAAACTTCTACTTGAAAACATGGGGATGCTCCACAAGTCACTGGGGCGAGCAAGAACTTTCTGAACAGAACTCCACTAGCACAGGAACCACCCCCAATATCAACAGAGAGCAGGGAATCCAACATTTTCTGCACAGCAAAGGAAGCCATCAGCAGAGCCCAGAGCTCAGAGAATGGGAGAAAGTACTAGCTACTCTTCAGCCAGAATTTACAAAGAATTGCAGAAATTAATTCTCAAGGAGACAAAACCACCCACCAAATGGGCTAATGAACTAGTCAGTTTCTAACAGAAGAAACACAGGTGGCCAATAACTGTTTTAAAAAGTGTTTCAGGTCACTAGTTATTAGGGAATTGCAAATAAAAACACTTTGAGACACCACCTCACCACCATCAGAGTGGCTGTCATCAAGAAACCTTACGAATGGATGAAATGTGATACATTTACATGATGGAATATTAGCCTTTAAAAAAAAGAGCATCATGAAATTTACATACAAATGAATGGAACTAGGAAATATCATTCTGAGTGCAGTAACCCACACAAAAAGAAATGCACGGTATGCACTCACTTATACGTGGATATTAGGTATAATACACAGTACAGGATAACCATGCTACAATCCACAGACCCAAAGAAACTAAGCAACAAGGAGGATGCTTGGTTCACACTAAGACAGGGAACTAGGATAGACATTGGAAGAGTATGGAGGGGGAAATTGGGTGGGAGAGGGGGTGGGAAGGAGGACAGAGGGAGAGAGTACTGGGAGAGGGAACTGGAGTCAGTGGAGGGCGGCATCTCTGGAATGAATTAGGACAATGGAACTCACAGGAATCTATGATGGTGACCCTAGCAAAGAATCATATCATTGGGGGATATGAAACCTGAAGTGGCCATCTCCTGTGACCAGGCAATACTTAAAAGTGAGGGGTTGAGACACCAACCCAGCCATGAAATCTAAAACCCACAATTTGTCCTGTCTACAAGATGTTCAGAGATAAGATGGACCAGAAACTGAGAGTCCAACCAATGACTGGTCCAGCTTGAGACTGATGTCATGAGAGGGAGCCCAGCCCATGACACTATTAACGATATTCTGCTCTTCTTACGGACAGGAGCCTAGCACGTGTGTCATCTGAGAGGCTTCACCCAGAAACTGATGGAAACAGATGCAGAGACCCACATCCAAATATTAAATGGTGCTCAGGGAATCCTGTGGAAGAGGGGGAGGAAGAACCAAAGGCACCAGAGAGGTCAAAGATACTACAAGGAAACCTACAGAATCAAATAACTTGGGCCCGTAAGGGCTCATAGAGACTGAACCATCCCTCAGAAAGTATGTGCACATATCTAACAGATGTACAACTTGGTCCTTATATGGCTCCCCTAACTGCAGGAGCAGGGGCTGAATCTGCTGCCTGCCTTTGGATCCCTTTTGCCTTGTCTAGCCTCAGTAGGAAACTATGCACTTGGTCCTACTGCTACTCGATATGCCAAGGCAGGTTGGTATTCTTGGGAGACTCCTCTTTTCTGAGGAAAAAGGGAGGAGGCATGGAGTGGGGGAAAAGAGGTGAGACAGAGAGCATGGGAGGAGAGGAGGGAGGTGAATCTGTGATTGGGTTGTAAAGTGAAAAAAAAAGAAAGAAAAGTAAAGTAAAAAGAAACCTAGTGACAAATGTTCGAGCAGATATGGAGGATGAGGAACCCCATTCACTATTGGTGGGGGTAGAAACTAAGGCAGAGAGCCATTATGGAAATCAGTTTGGAGTATTGTCCCTTCTCTAGAGGCATGGAACCTGGGAGAATAGGGACAATTCAAGAGACAGAATAAAGTCTCATGCAATAACCAACTTTATTCAGAACCGCAGATAATCTATACCCCGAGTAAAGTTTCATGATCTATATATAACCATGAGAACAAGCCACATGTGGTAAGAGTGGTTTTCCACAGAGAGCTAGAAAGGATAGCTTAAACATTTTGTTGAATACCAGAGCAAGCAATAATGAGTGAAGTAAACTCACTCCTACCTGCTGCACCTGGGGGGAGCATAAAAACCGAGGTCACATAGCTCATGTTTGATTTTTGCACAAGCATCCAGAATTCTCAGAGGACTTAATT
Source organism: Rattus norvegicus (assembly GCF_021556685.1). Lineage (NCBI taxonomy): Eukaryota > Metazoa > Chordata > Mammalia > Rodentia > Muridae > Rattus > Rattus norvegicus. The sequence goes on along the minus strand of NC_141534.1, from coordinate 53,435,453 downwards.
CCTGAACTGTGTTCCAACAGAAAATTCAAGATACAACTACCATATAACCCAGCTGTTCTACTCCTTGGCATATATCCAGATAACCCAATACCTTACCACAGACATCTGCCAGCATTTTTAATTAATGATCTGGGTAAAAATAATTCAATATACATGATTTATTTCAGTGTATATGTATGTGTCTGTGTGTCTCTGTGTATGTAAAAAATATGTGTAATATATTTTTTCATTATAATCAAAAGGAAATGAGATATTATTCTGAAGACATTGTGTTTGATTAAATCTTACATAATGGTGAATTGATTAAACCACTTTCATTTAGAGATTTATTTATTTTTGCCTCTAAAGCAATAAGGATATTTCCAGACACAGCTTCCATGCAGACATATCAAGTATCAAAAATAAATTAATCTCCGAAATAATTGTCTGTGGGTATTTATTGTTTCAAAAATATTGTTAAACCAGCCCGCTTGCCTATCAAATCTGTACATCCTTAAAGTACAATTTAATTAAAAATTCAAGAAGAATAAAACAGGTTATTAGTTTTACAAAGCTTCCAAAATAAAACACCATATTCAATATTATCCCTTTTTTAAAAAGCAAATTATTAGACATGGGGGAAAAAAGGAAACACTTAGCAGGGCAGAAGTCAAAGTGTAAATAACATAATAAAAAGTCTTTAAAAATACTCATATCCCAGCGATTGAAGTAAAGTAACACTGCAAATGAATTTCCAAAACAGATTCTAACTTGTCAGTAAAACAAGAGGAAAAAGATCCCTTTCAAGTGACTTTGGGGATCCTTGATATGGCAGGAATATGCAGTTTCACTATCTGGATTGAACGAAAGTCCTTGCCTCCTTTCAAAATTTAGAGGAACCTGGGGAGCATCCTCCAGTCCTCTCTAGTGCGCCTTCCTGTTTCTCCTACAGAGGCCAGCCATGGCTCTGTGCTGCTGAATGTGGTCTGTTAGCTGCTGGCAGCTAACGGCTGCTGAGCTCCGCACACCTCTGCCTCTTCGAGGAAGTCTGTGTTGCCCAGGAATCCAACTGCTGCTTGCCCGCTTTCATCCTTCTCAGATAGTATCAAATTTTTCACTTTTGTTTTAGTACCCAGCTATTGAAGTGTATTTATGCAGACAATGTACGATGTATACAGAAACATCGATTTTTTTTTTCCTGTGCTTTTTCTAAAATTGTGATTTCTAGTCCGGTACTTGCAGTGAAAAACCATTATTGGATCTTGTGCCTGCCACCTTTGGAATTAATCAGAGGATTAGATGGAACACAAAATCATGTCTCTTGTTTTTGGGGATTTTTTTTAAGTTAATAAGAACTAGAATCTAAAATAATTGACACTTACGGAGAGCATCAAGGTTTTGCTGCATCATTGCTGCAGTTATACTATCAGACTATATTACGGGGATGCATAGATCTGGACAGCTAATGGAATTTGAAATTTAAATGGCAACAGAAGATGCAAAGCTTTAAAGAGTTTAAGAAGAAAAGATTTAAAACATGACAGCTCAGGTGGGAAAACAAAATACAACAAAATTACAAAGTTAATAACTTAGGCCTTAAGAATTGACATTTAGGCATGTGAGGGCTCGTCACGGCCAACTTGATGGAATTTGGAATCCTCTAAGGGTCACGGCACTTGTCATGCCTGGGAGGTAGCTACAGAGAGGCTGCCAAGGAGAGGAGACTCATCCTGCTTGTGGGTCGTCCCGTTCTACATGCTGGGCCTTCCCAACCACAGCCACACTGTGAACAGCCAGCAGTCATCCCTCTGCCACAGCTAGGAAAGCCACTTGCTCTCCCTGCTGTGATGGACTGAGTCTGTGGGGCTAAGCAGCTCCTTCCTCCCTAAGTTGCTGTCAGTCATAGTAACAGGAAAGTAACAGAGACAAAGTATTACTACTCAAAGGATTCATACACTAGACTCCTTATAAAGAAATTAAAAATCATTTTAAAATTTTAAAAGAAGAAAAACTGAAGTATGTCAAAACTATAACTTTCAATTTATTTAAAAATTAATTACATTGATTGGCTGATTGACTGGTTGACTGGCTGATTGGAGGGGCATGCTGAAATGAGTGGAAGGCACAGAGTGACTTACGGGAATTGGTTCTCTCTTCCCACCATGTAGGTAGGGGGGAACATATTTCAGTTGTCAGATTTGGCAGTAAGTGCCCTTATCTGATGAGCCCTCTTACCACGTGAAGCTGCCACTTTTAGTAAGTCAGTATCCTTACAATTGCTGCCATCTATGCATTATTACCTTTGTATGCTATAAAAGTGGTCTTGCCTGGACACAGACGTTGTCCTGCTTTAACAATGAACAGCCATCAGTTAATCCATGACACTACACCTCTCTGAGCCTGTCAGAGGATGAAAGCACAAAGCAATCATATAGCCTGAATTCAAATATGTGACAAGCCCCTCAGAGGGCCAAAGGGACAGAAACGACTTCATGTGGATACTAGAGGAAGTGGTTGCACCCTTATTAGTCAATGAAGCAGGCTGCAGGAACAGTCTTTGAGCAAAGGTGTGTGGTTGGATTCAGGATACATGGGTGCCCCCAGAGGATTTGCTCATTTCTGCAGCCTTCAGTGGATGCCCCCCCACGCCTCCTCCCCAGGGAGGCTGAGAGTGGTTAGGGCTGCCTTCTTCTGCACATTTACATGGAAAGTGCTACACAGCTGCAAGAGTAGGAAGGTGGGGACCAGCAGCTGCTGGGAGTCCAGGAGAAAGATGTGCACTGTGGGGTGTGAACTCTTCCCTTTCACAGAACAATTGCCCATCACTTCAGGGACACTGGGAGGAGCTGTGGGAGGAGGTGTGGGAGGAGCTGTGGGGGAGCTGTGGGAGGAGCTGTGGGGGGAGCTGTGGGGGAGCTGTGGGGGGAGCTGTGGGAGGAGCTGTGGGAGGAGCTCTGCGAGCCTAGTCTCAGGCAATGATCAGAAACTTCAGGCATGTGGAAAGACTAATGTTTCCACCAGACTATTATGCAAACTGAGATTCAACCACTAAAGAAAACGTAAGAGAGTCACTTGACACAGATCTACACATTCTCAGGAGATAGCTTGATGGTCACCTGAGAGGGATAAAATTTCTATGTCCTAGAGAGCAGAGACTGGGTATCCCATGGAAGGAGGAGAACTGAGCTGATGAAGTTCAAGTGCATGTAGCCAGACTATCATTGGGGATGCAAAGAGTGGACCATTGCGCCATCCCAGATGAGCTGCTCAGCAGATGCTGTACACTGGGCCATTTACAGCAGCGATTGGGGAAAAACCATGGGCGCACAGGAACCCTCTTCATGCAGAGAAACTGGTAGAAAGTGTGAACTGGATGGACTAAGGAGAAAAGGCTTTCCTTGGGGCATGCTAGGAAACCAGACTCAAAACTCACAGATGGATACATGAATTAAGTGGGAGGTAGGTGGATAGAAATCTAACATTAAAATACTGGGAAAGAAAAGACATAATACAATGGAACAAAAGCTCCCTGAGCTCTGCCAAAGGCTCCTTTCTCATTTAATTCGAATTGCAAATTGTGACACAAAAATAGGAAGGGAGGGACACTTTTAGTGACACAATGACTAGAAACTTCACAAAAATCAATGGAAAAAGCGAAAGGGGGAGAAAGGAAGAAAGAAAGGAAGGAAGGAGGGAAGGGAAGGAGGAGGGAAAGAGAAGAGGAAGGGCAGGACAAAGTAGATCAAAATGCTCATATAACTAATAACTAGAATCAAATACTACCTGGAGCTCACTCTAGTCAGACCAGTAGAAACCAAAGAAAAGCTTTCAGAAGAAACCCAGAGTTCAAACGGCTAGACAGTGCATATAGAGAAAGACAAAGATACTGCATCACCAGGAGCTGTGTAATGACATGAAAATCCAACCACACACTTACAGAGAAGAAAGAAAACTGAAAGCCACCAATCCCACACATCACATGAAAATATCTTTACAAACTGAATTGACTAGTTTTCTGTAAAATCAAAACCTGAATGGCAACACTGTCAATCTGAACTAAAAAAAAAAAAAGTATGGTAAGCTAATAATAATACATTCCAAATTAAAATTAAGATGTGTGATGAAGAAAACTGTGATAACAAAATTAAAAATAGAATATAAAGTGGAAATGGGAAATTTTTTGTAATTCGTGTGAAAAGATAGTTTTTTATAAATGGGAACTGTGATGATTTAAAGACATATCACTGAAGAATTCCCTTCATCAGTGGATAGTGATCCACTGATGATTGATGCGGGAGGTTCCACCACACTATGGGCGGCACCATCCCTAGGCAGGATACCAAAGCTAGATGAATGTAAGTCAGAGAGCAAGCGGGTAAGCTGTGATCCCATGTTTTTACCTTGATTTCTCTAAATGATGGACTGTGACCTGAAAGTGTAGTCTAAAGCAATTCTTTCTTTTCCCATAATGCTTTTGGTCATATTTATTATGGCAACAGAAAGTTACAGAATAGAAGGAAAATCCACGGACATTTATATTCTGTGCATATAGTTATTTTATTCAATAGACCATGTGGCTCAAAAAAAAGCATCTTAGAACAATTTATAGATGTTCTTCATTGTGATTATAGACAATCAGTGTGTGTGTGTGTGTGTGTGTGTTATGATTGTTCACTTACAATTTGAAGTTGTATTTGTAACAGATTTTGAAGCTGAAAATGGATAACACAATTATATAAATTAATTCCCATTCTTGCTTACCTGTTTCAACAAAATGAATGTCAACCAGTAGGAGAAATAGTATCTATCAGGGATAACTATTTGTAGTCTAATAAGCCTATAGATTAGAATTGCAAAGCTTACCTGTGTTCTGACTCTTCTGTGAAGACTTTTAAATGATGTTCCAATCCTAAGAAGACATTTGGTTGAATTTCAAAACTGGCCTTCTGCTCAGACCTACAAGGCCAGATACACACACACACACACACACACACACACACACACACACACACACACACGATATCTATATATCTATATAGATATAGATATATAGATATAGATAGATAGATAGATAGATAGATAGATAGATAGATAGATAGATAGATAGATATTAGAATTCTCCCTACAAACTTCAGGAAATCTTGAGTACAATTACATATGTGGATAATGATGAGATAGAATAAGAAGTCTCCAAGGCTACAAACAACACTCATAGGGACAAGCTGACCACTAAGCCGTTATATTTAACATTTTCATCTAGAGAAAGTCTGCTCACAAGAACAGCATGTCCTCGATGAAATTGACTATGTGTGCCGGGTTCACTAAAGATGAGGAGGGGAGAGTAAGTCTGCTAAAGTAAAGCCAAGAACTATAGAAACAGACTACAGCACGCCTTCTTTGAAAATGGGTCCTCACGGGTACCCCTTTAGGCCACAGGTATTCTATTTAAAAAGAGAAGATAGCATACATGTCTAATTGAAATGTCCACAGATGCCAGGAAACTAGCAAAGGGCTATTGTAAGGGTGTTTCAGGGGAAGAAAGATAGAAAGCAAATAGTGTGAAGTGGAGAGAGAAAGGAGTATACAAGGGGATTAATGTAACGGGAGGGTTAGAGTTGGTAGAGGTGGGAGAGCAAGGCAGGAGGAGAATAGAGAGGGAACAGTTAACACAAATGGTGTTTGAAAATGTCACATAGAAACCTACTACGTAGAAGCATTCTAAGATATGTACACATAAGTATTTAAGATGAGTTTAAATAGAGATGCTCTATAATGGGTAGGACAATGGCACTTCTAGATACCGTAGACTATCAAATAAAATCTCAGTTTCGGGTATGGGTTGCCTCTGTGCAAGCTGCTTCTCAGTGAGGTACAATAGACCGTCTGCCACAAACATTAGAGACTCTTGCCGCTGCTCTTTGCCACCCTGCAAAACTTGATGATAGGACACTGTCGCTGAAGACACCATACATTTGAGACATGGGAAACAGAGAAATCAAGCTTGGATTGAATTTGAAGCTTCATCCACACTGGCTAGTTTCGTAAAGCTGGATGGCCCTATATATGTAACGGGGAAGAAAACATTCAATAATATACCTGGCTGTGAACTCCAAAACAACAACTGGCTTGATAAGATATACCCGAGGCTGTAATTACAACTATCACTGGAGTAACCAACCACTTAATGGTCGGATCTAAATAGCACTCATAAGGACCATGTCTGGAACCATTAACTGAGCCAAAAACTTATATATAGCTATAGGCCCTGGGGAAGCTAGTACTGTATTTTGCTAAATGGACATACTATTAAACTATGCCCTAAATTCTTATCTTTATATTCATTGGTTAGTATATCTCACTTCCTTCATCAAAAGTCTTGTAAAGTTCCCACGTAGGGAATAAGAGATATTGAGTTCTCAGCTTTAAATGGGGCATCTATACCATTTGTCTCCACACAAAGCTCAAGGATCATCATGGAAAAGGAGGTAGAAAGATTTTTAAGAAGCAGAGTAAGTAGATATCTGTATAGAAACATTATTTGCTTGACATGACAGGCCATTGCCCACATGAACTCACAGAAGTTGTAACTGCATGTATATACAACATATACGCTTGCATGCGCACACACACACACACACACACACATACACACACAGAGAGAGAGATACACTCAAACACAGAGACATACACATATATACACAAACACACATGCAGACACATATACTCACACACACACACATACAAACATATACTCATACACACAGACACACACAGCAACAGACACAGCAACACATACACACAAACACCCACACACACACACACCATCAAGCCAGTCAGAATTCTTGCATGGATTTCATGAAGTGCCATACCCTAACTAGAGCTATTGATAACTGATGAACTATTGGGTAAGAACATTTTCTTCAGGGATATGGTCCTTGGAAGGTTACCCGTACTCCAGTAGATGGTCCTACCTCATGTACACACAGGAAACACTGAGTGGACTCAGTGGGCTCAGAGAACACATGAAATTGGAAAAAGCAATCTACCCCAACAAAATTGCTCTCTGACTCATACATGCAGGTTATAGCACACATTACCCTTCCAGATAAATTATATAAATATCTAGAAATGCAGCGAAATGCCAAAAGTCAGATAATGTCCTTGTTAGCTTTCTTTTGCTATGAACACTGTAACCAAGGGCAACTTGAGGCGGAACTGGCTTATTTCACTTTCCAGCCTACAGTCCTCCTTGAAGGGAATCAGGGCAAGAACTCAAGCAGGAGCGGGTACAGAGGCCACAGTGGCGGGGCAGGGTGGGGCTGCTGCTTACTGGCTTGCTTCTTACTGCTTGTTCAGCCTGCTTTCTTATGGAAGCCAGGACCACCAGCCCAGGAGTTACACTGCCCAAGTGAGCCTTCTATAACAACTTATCAATCAAGAAAATGTCCTATAGATGTGCCTACAAGACAATCTGATGGAGGCAATTCTTCAGCTAGAAATTGTGTCTTTCTGTAATGTATAGAGGCTTCCAGTGACCACACACACACACACACACACACAGGTGAAAAGTTTTTTTTGTTTTTTTTGTTTTGTTTTGTTTTTTTGGCTTTGTTTTTTGTTTTTTTTTTTTTTTTTTTTTTGGAGCTGGGGACCAAACCCAGGGCCTTGCGCTTGGTAAGCAAGCGCTCTACCACTGAGCAAAATCCCCAACCCCGGTGAAAAGGTTTCTAAATTATTCTTTCACTTACAGAATTTAAAATGGGAAGAGTAGCATGATAATCTAAATGAATTTTGATTAGTTATTCAATAAAACAAGTAACTCATTAAGCAATGTACTTTTAAAAGCCAAGGCCCTCCACAGATATGCCATTGTCTTTCACTAAATTATAGTTAAGTTAAAACATACAGCCTGTAGGAAGACGAAACAAGACCAGGATTCTTAACTAATTTAATCATTCATTGACATTATTAAATATGATTTCTGAAACACGGAAATAGAAAAACACCACTACAAGTAGACTGTATGTTTGCTTACTGTCCACATAAAAACCCAAGAACTAGTGAATTAAAAAATGTTACATTTAATGAAACACTTTGACAAGTTCACTAGATACGAGACCAATATTGAAATCTAAATAAATTATTATATTCAATGATAGGTGCTGTTTATAATAAGTGTAATTACACACAGATACTGCGGTGGCGATTGTAAAAGCATTGAGTTCTCAGAGCCAGAGGTTTGGGCAGTGCTACATCCTGTCATTAGCACACATGAGGCCCTGGGTCAATCTCACACCACCAGGAGAAAAGGATCCAGGAAAAAAAAGATGCACATTTGGATTGAAATGAAAGTATAAGCTATATTAAAGGCAAGGAAGTGAAACAACAATAAACAGATATAATGATTCAGGTACAAAATACCTTAATATCCTGAGGAAGTCATCTTTCTGCATGCTGCAGAGTCTTATGTGACCACAGTGATGCGAACGGGATTTCCAATGAGACTGGGTAGTTAAGACTGAAAATAAAAATTAAAAGTGAAGATCATTAGGCTACTGAACTGTATCAGCTCAATATGAAATTATAGAAGTTGTAACCAAAAAGTGCTGGCCTGAATGTAACCAAACAGACAAGCAGAGAAAAAGATTGAGGGACAGAGTGACACATGGACAGAAACTATGTGTGTACAGGGTGAAACCCGAGAGCAGGGAGGCTGACCATATGAACAGTTACTGAGTTAACTGTTATCAGATACAGAAGAATTAAACACATTGTCATATCAAATTACACATGAAAGTCAGGTCTATGCACACCGATCACAGAGTCATAAAATATAGAAACTTACGATTACCATGCAGAAATTTACTCCAATATTAAAATCAATATTAATTTTAATTAAAATGATTCAATTACTTAAAATAATGTGAATATTAAAACATATTAATAATATTAAAAATACAGAGTAACAATTCTGACTACATCAAAAGTTATAATATATGGAGACCAAGAGATACCCAGAAAATGTCAAACTAAGCCATGAGAAAAAAAACCAAACCTGAAGCTAGTGCTTGTAGACTGATCATTATGGAAGCAGCTAATATTTCCCCAATTTTGAAAGTTACTCAATTCAGAATGGAAGTCTTTATGATAATGGATGTTCCAGGAATTCTCAAATGCGAAAGAAAATTTAAACAAATGTCCTTTCGTGGACTTCGCAGCACAAAGTACACTCATTACTACGCAGACCACATCTACAAAATCATTGTTCATTGTCAAAGAGCCATTTATAGTTCGCAACTAAAGCCACTAATTAGCATGAACGCCATGAGTTACTCTCACCGAATTGATATGGTAATAGACAAAACAAAGAAATAAGAAATTTTAATTAGTCTATGCAACATTTATGCTCATGAATTTGCGTTCTCATCTTGGCTTTAACACAGTGAAAACAATGACAAGAAGCTAGTTTTCATCAACCTGCATGGACTCGGGCCCAGGAACTCTGGTCGGGAACCATGAGCAGAGAAGCTTTGAACTTTCTACCCTGTGACAGCTGAGAGCTCTGTGCCTCATCTAAGAATCACCCAGTGTTGTACAATAAAAACACAACTTCTGGATGGGGACTTTTATTTAGAAGATAGAATTAAAAATGTCAAATAAGATCACTAATTGTCTAATTAATCCCAAATGGGCAAAAGATCTCAACATAAAACACTAAACCTGATAACAGAGAAAGTGGGGGAATAGCCTTGAACACGTTCGTACAGGAGGCAACTCTCTGATCAGAACACCCGTAGTGTAGGCATTGGGGTTAACAATTAAAAAATGGGAACTCATGAAAGCTTCTGTAAGGCAAAGGATGCTGTCAATCAGACAAAACATCAGCCTACAGGATGGGAAAAGATTTTTTTTTTTACCAACTCTACATCCAATCAAGGTCTAATATCCCAAATATAAAAAGAACTCAATGAGCTAGATATCAATAAAATCAAATCATCTGATATTATCCAATATTAAAGTGGGATCCGTAACCATCAGGAAAGCGAAAGCAACTTTGAGATTCCTTCTTACACATGTCAGAATGGCTGAGATCAATAAAACAAGTTATAGCTCCTGGTGGCTGGGATCTAGGCTAAGAGAACACTTCTCCAGTGCTGGTGGGAGTGCAACCTGTACAGCCACTGCGGAAGTCAATATGGCAGCTCCTCGGAAAGTTGGGAATCAATGTACATCAAGAGCCAGCTATACCCACTCTTAGGGACGTACTCAGAGGATGCTCCATCCTACCACACAAACACTTGCTCAGCCATGTTTATTGTGGCTTTATTCATAAGAGCCAGAAACTGGGAACAACCTAGATACTTGTCAACAGAAACAGAGATAAAGAAAATGTGGTACATTTATACAATGGATTATTACTCAGCTGCTAAAAAAAAAAAGACATTGTGAAATTTTCAGGGAAATGAAGAGAACTATGAAAAAAAAATTCAACCTGAGGAAGGTTACCGAGACCCAGAAAGATAAATATGGTATACATCCACTTAAAGGTAAATTTTGGGCATTAAATAAATGATAACTATGCTACAGTCTGTAGGACAAGAGAGGTTAGGTTAGGTGAGGAGGAGGGGTCTGGGGGCAGGAGGTCACATGGATTTCCCAGGGATGGAGAAATAGACTAGATTGTATGGGTGGACTGGGGTGGGTAGAGAAGGGGGGTATGTCAGGTTGTGGGGGAGGGGAAGTGAGATGGAGGGAGACAGTGCTGTGAGAGACAGCTGGAATTGGGGGTCATTTGGGGAGGGTTGAAAACCTAGGGCAATGGAATCTTCCTGGAATCTATGAAGGTGATCCTACTGAGGACTCCTAGTTAAGGAGCCATTTCTCCCAGCTGGGCAAGGATCCCAGTTGTGGGACTGGGTTGAATTCAGTTGAGTTGTTGGCCAGGAAGGTCCCATGGAAATCCCCAAATAACCCAAGCTATTGCTAAAAACAAAGGTTTTCTGTGCACAAAATGACCATGATCCCCTGGCCAAGGACAGTACACACAACTCATCAACTCATTGAACGTGAAGAAGTCAGCTGGTATCTACACGAAGTCTGCCCTAGCCACTGAGCTCTCGTCTCTTCGGTGTGGAAAAGACAGAGTTGCAGGCTGCTGAAAGAGAAACGTAGAGAAACTCGAACACCATCCCAACCTCAAAACCTTTGACACACAATCTCCCTGCCTGCTAAGTACACTGGTTTAATTGTGGTATAGAACTTGTGGGAGCAGCCAACCGATGTGTGACTTTATGTAAGGCCCACTTCATGAGAAGAAACTCATACCACCTAACAGTGCTTGGATAACCAAGAACCAAAGACTAGATAGTTCAGAGACCTAGGATAAAGTCAAACACTCCTGGCCAAAAATATCAATAAAATGACTCCTAATTATAGTCTGCAATACTTGTAGATCAGTGCCCTATCCAGTCATCATCAGAGATGCTTTCTCTGGCAGCAGATGGGAACAGATTTGGAGACATACAGCCAACATTATACTGAGTGGCTGTCAAAATGGGAGGTCTCCATTAAATCCTCCCTCACAAAGCCCAGAGGATCCCATGAAAGAGGAGGTGAGGATTGTTAGAGTGAGAGGGGACAGAGGACACCAGGGAGAACACGGCTCTCTGAATCAACTAAGCAGGGCACATATGAGCTCATAGGGACCGAAGCAGCAATCACAGGGCCTAAGTGGCTCTACACCAGGTCCCCTTCATGTATATTAAACCTATTAGCTTAGTATTTTATGGGAGTCCCAACTATGAGAACAAGTCGGTCTCTGACCTTTTGTGCCTATTCTTGGGACTCTACTTGGGCTGCCCTGACCAACTTTGACATGATAGTTTTTGTTTCATCTTGTTATAGTGTATTTTGTCATGTTTGATTTTTAATCTCCTAGAAACCTGTTCTTTTCTGACTTGAGACAGAAAGGGATTGTACCAGGACAGGATGGGAGGGGAGGAGGAACTGGGAGGAGTAGAGGGAGGGGAGATTATAGTCAGGATATAATGTGTGAGAAAAGAATCTACTTTCAATAAAAGAAAAAATAAAAATTAAATTAAAAAAGCCCCGTGAGGATCTTATATAGCACATCATACCATATAAAAGGAAAGTGCCACATGCCCCACCCCACCCACTGACCCTTCATTGATAAGAGGTCAAGCCTTATTATCTACAGGATAACTTTGCTCCAACATGTCAGAAAACAGTCGTAAGGAAGCCATCTGAATCTGCACAAGGACAGGTCCCTCCCTGTGCATCCAACTATGAAAGCGGGTGGCATGCAAGGCTCTGCATACTGAGGTAAGAAAAATCCAGTTACTCAGAAGTTGAGAATGCACTACAGTGCTTCCGTAAAATGCCCCTGCATGGTAGCTTAAGGGGGCACTGATAACGTGATTGTAGGCTGTCCTCTTCCGATGGGGATAAAGGGAAAGAGCCCATTGCTGCCTTCATCCTGGGGCACAGTACAGACCTGCTGTAGGAAAGGAATAAAGCTCTACCATTTTCTGCTAAAATCAAGAACCCTGTCTTCCTCTGAGGAGATGAATAAGTATCCACACCAGAGCAGGTTGTAGCCTGCAGTGAGCTCATTCTCAGAAGTGCAGAAAACCCAAATCCAGACAAATATAGCTGCCCACTACAGGAATAGAGTCGGCATCACTCCATCCGAACCCACAGACTTGGGCCTAAGACAGCACAAGGATGGTAGAACAATTGCCTATAACTGCGGAAACTGCTCTAAACAACGGAGAATCTCTTCAGCTAAAAGAGGAGTGGGGTAGGGAGTGGAGGAACATGAAACTGGATCCCTTCGGAGGTCTTGGTACAAAAGCAACATCCAAAGCTGCTGCCAGAGAGAAACTTAGAAGAAGTCCTTCTGAAAATGGTCCAGAGCTTACTCCCACAATGCACTTGGTCAAAGGGGTGGGAGGGTGAGGAAGCGGCACTCTGAACGCTGACAACTGGGCATGCGCTAAACGCCGACCTCAGGTTGATTCATACTGATTGGCCATCATCTGGGGGCGGGGCGGGGGGGGTAGGGACATCAGAGAATCGGAAAGTTTCCATAGGATTTAAACGAACTGAAATATTAATGCAAAAAATGAAAAGAAATAGTGGAACTGGGGCGTGCAGAGGACAGAGATGCGGTACCCAGAAGCTATTCTGCAGTTAAGCGTACATGTGCGAGATGGCAAATCCAAGCGGAAGAGAGCAACCATGAGGCAGTTGATACATCTTAGGAGAGATGAGCAAGGATTTTAGGAATACAATGAAAATATCAAAGTGAATTTACAGTGAATTATTTTAAAGTTTAGAAACCATCAAGTAAGACAACCCCTCCCCCCCAAAATCCCTACAGATTACATATTCACAATAGCGCAAACAACTGGCCGTCTAAACAGAATTGTTAACCATGAACTGTTTTGATGTTGAAAGGTATGCTGTGACTTGTATGACAGAATTAGTCCTGAAGCAAGGCACACCGGAAGGAATGGTGCAGTGTCTGTTTAGCCAAAGTTTAACATAAAAAAAAAAAGCTGTGTACAAAATTAGCCAATATCAGAAATGAAATGGCTCATTAAAATATTTCCTGTTACTTGCTGCTACTAGATGTCCTGCTTGATAAAGTGAAGTTCTCCACATGGAAATAAATGTGTGCGGAGGTAAATGCCAGAACGCGGCTGCTCAGTGTAGTGGCACAAACAGACATTTTCCCAGACTTGGGAGAAACACTCACTCCCTGTTTTAGCCCTGTTACAGACACTGGGTGTTTTCTCTGCGAGCATTTCTTTCTCAGCGATTGGAATAATTGTATAGGTCAAAGGACATAACTAATAAATAACTGAGATTTGACCTCCCCCACGCAGTCCTAGGTCTTCGGGCTTTTCTCCTCAGGCGCTGTTCCCTCCCTGGGGACATAGTCCCGCAGAGTCCCCACACTTTATCACAGTCCGTCTGCCTGCCCAGGACTGCAGAGGCATCACTGAGAGTTTGGTTCATTGAGTTATTCTGTCATTATTCATTATTAAACACCTCCCAGAGCAGTTACTAATGCAGATAGAATTTGATTTATGCATCCAGGAATCTAGGAGGATAAGCCATAGTAGGGCAATCAACAAAATATCCTTTCAGAAGTCTCATAACAGTGAGGGGGAGAAAAAACACAATAAAACAGTGAAGTATTTAAATTTTGCATTAGAAAATATAATGCCAGCATTGAAAGTATCCATCAATGGAGGTGATTTATTGAATAAAGGTTTGCATGCAAATTCCATGTCATTCTTTACTCGAAAGGGGCCATTATTTGTATGAAAATCATTTGGGGAATCTCATTATAGGGAAAAATACACTGGCAAAGCTGCATCTCGGGAACATAACTCTTGGTGGGAATGGGCATTAATCAGATTTCCTGTAAGCCTCAGACATTAAGAAAATATTTCCCAGACTGTTTGGCTGTCTCAGAAGATCGTTGAGAAGAGTGGAGCTATGCAGGACCCCTTGAAGATAATGGACATGCCGAGCCCAGAGTCAGAGTGCAGGCGGTACTAAGGCCCGCAGAGGTCAGAGTTTGCGCTGAGGTTGGGAGAGTTGGGCACCTTTATGAAAGGCTTAGCTGTTTGTTAGAACATTCTGTGGACACTGGGGGAACTGAAATTGTTTTAAGTTCCTTTGGGGGCAAATGCCCAGGCTCCATTGTGTCTCTGGGAAGCAGAGTAGAAGCACACAGAGTTCAAAAAAGACAACCAGAATAGCCTCAGATACACATCCTTCACCCCCTCCACCCTCCCTGCAGTTCTCTCTTTTTGTCTGCTCATTCCTTCTTGGCATTTCTGCCCAGGGCTGCCCAAGGCCCGAGTTCCACCCTTTAACACTTAGGGTGACATGAATAGACTCCATAAGTACAATGCTGTTTAACCTCAGTTCTTATCTGGTGCCCTTCCTCAGGAAAAGAGCTGCTGACAGAGATGTGTAATGGTTGAGTGGGGTCTCACTTTACAGAGTCAAGCCCAAGGGAAGGGGACCCTGTGGGCTCTAGGTTAACACACCCTGGATTGACGGGCTGCCTGTGTGTTCTCTGCATGATTGGAGCCTGGCAGGCTGATACCTGTGGCACAGATGAGCCAGCCTGAGGTAGAACACGGGCAGAGGCAGCAAGGATGTGGGCAGGGGTCTGTCCCTGTAGTTTCCCTTCCTCCTTTTCTCCAATTGTCCTATGCCAATAATCATTCCCAGGAAGAGTATCTTAGAATTCTATAATGAATATTCATGTTGTCTCTAAATTTTGGCCCCCTAATCCTCCTTTCTACCTGTTTCCCTTTCCATGACTCCCTTTCAACTTCACGACGTATCCCAACCCCCCAAATATATACATATATTAAAAATTAAAACCTAAGATTTTCATATACTTAAAAAATAATACATGTTCCGCTTGACTTTCAGGTCAAGGATACTTCAGTTAAGATGATAGTTCTCAGTTTCTTCCACTTGCAACACATACCATGATCTTATTTTTCTTTGTGGCTGCATGTGTGTTGACCATGGCAGACATGCGGGATGAACTGTGGCACATAGGTCTTAGGGCATCTTGGAATTACTACTGACTGCTTATGTGCATAGGAGCTCAGCCTCTTTGGCCTCGGTGGCTTGGCTGTATACACAGGTGGACAGGGACCTAATGACAATCTGTTTTTGTCCCCAGTAGAGTCTGACACACAGTGAATGCTTCGAGAGTAACTCCGATGAGAGTGAATTGGACAGTTTAGGAAAATTGTGGGGTGTTTTTTTTCCTCTGCGAGTTGCTAGGAGCTGTTAATTGTAGTCTGGGAAATTGTTCCCATTTACATTAACTCCAAATACATTAGCGGTTGGACCTGGGAAAATGCACCAGTGGTTGACTGACCTATTTTGGGTGAACTGCTATTTGAATTAGTAAATTGTGTGACCAAGAATAAAAGAATCGAGGTTTCCATGAGTGTTTTATCTTAGAGGTGGGGTGTTCATGTGTCTGCTGAGTGCAGGTACCCACAACCTCTCTCCTAGCTTATCACTCTCCCTTCTGATCTGTGTCTTGCCCCCCGACAACTCATTTTAGAGGCTGAGGGATTGTGGTGCTGGAGGTATGGTTAAGCGGTTAAGCACATTTGTTGCTCTAAGACCTGGTTTGATTTCCAGAACCCTTGTCAGAGGACTTACACCTGAGTGTAACTCCAATTCCAGGAGATCCAATACCTTCCTCTGACCTCTCTAGGCACCAGGCATGCTTGAAGTACACACACACACACACACACACACACACACACACACACACACACACGCAAACAAAAACTCATGCACCAAAAAACAAGAAAAGAAAAAATCAGTGATAGTGTTTTCAAATATTTTGTTTAATATTTATACAAGCAAATAATGTGTTTTGATCAAATCTTCCCCCAATTACTTCCTCCCCATTACCCCCTCACACCACTGTTCCCCCTTCCACCATCATGCTCTCCCTCTCCCCCTCCCCCTCCCCTCCCCCCCCTCTCTGTCTCTCCACTCAGTGCTGCCTGAATGTGCATGAGTGTGGAGATGCCCTTGGAGCATTGGTAGCCATTTAGGGGCTGCATTCCTTTTTTTAAAAAAAAACTGGTTCTCTATCTCTCAGAAGCCATCATTGCCTCTTCTGAGAGGACCGGGACTTCATGAGTTCCTCTAATCAGCTGTTACCTGGGCTATCTTGATCTTGTGAGGGTCTTATGCAGACTATCACAATCACCACAAATTCACATGTGCAATGTCCTGTCATGTCTAGCTGGTAGGGAGAAACCTGGGTATCTCCATAGCACTAAGTATGTTCATCGGGGTCAAGAGTGGGAGGTAGAGAGTCTCACCCTTCCTCAAGTACATGATGTTTTCATTCCTTTTCTTTTGTAAGATTTTATTAAAATGGAATTCTTCAGAGAGTATGGAAAACTGTTACTGTAGTGGCCAACACAGACAGCAGCGTTTTCTCTACTTAGAAAATATAAGACTGTATTGGTCCCTGACAGTTACCCTTTCAAAGGAGAAAATTTCCATTCACTTAGAATCTTTCTTGATAGAGGAAAGGAGTTTCCAATCTTTAGAAGAAGGCAAGAACAATTTGAACCAGCAGAAGGCAGAGGACCACTGGACACCCAGTTGTCTGAAAGAGCAAATGAGAATAAGGAAGGCTTCCTTTTGTGACTTTGCAGGTTACTGGAGATATCTGCACTCGGACAGGATCTCCAATCTCAACTCTTTAAACCTCTATGATGGCCAGCTACTGACATATTGGAGTATCTGTTGACATCTTAGGGTCTTCCCACATTCATCTCTCAGTAGAGCCCTGGGCAGCTCAGTTTTTAACTTACCAGTTTCTGAAACCAGGGAAAGTGAAACTTCACAGAGCCCTGCTCCATTAGTTTCACATTTGACAAATCGCATAAATTTATTTACTACTGAAAAATTGAAAGAGAACTATGTCTTAGGCTTCCTTGCTCTCTAAGCAGGACAGTGTGTCAAGGAAACCCAGACATGGTCTAATCTCTGGAGGGCTGAGTGTTAAAAAATAGTCTTAACACTCTCTCTCTCTCTCTCTCTCTCTCTCTCTCTCTCTCTCTCCCTCTCTCTCTCTCCACACACACACACACACACACACACACACACACACACACACACACGTGTTAATATGAAAAGCAAATCCATGTAGAGAAGCAGAGTATGTCACCCCAAATGGGCATTGATGTAAGTACCACTTAGAGAGGTCAAAAACCTTGTGGAAAGCACTTTGCCAATGTCCTGTGGGCCTGAAAGCAGAGTGCAAACTTACAAACTCATGCTCAGCCCTGCAGCAAGGGTACAACTTCCTACCCAGTGGCACTAGACCTTACTATCCCAGAAATAGCTCTTTACCAGCCCTCCTCCCCAGCCTTCCTCCCCAGCCCTCCTCAACTTCCCTCCTCACCTGCCCTCTTTGCCTGCCCTCTCCAAGTCCACCCTTGGTTTCCCATGCCTGTTCCTTCCTATAAGTCACCAACCCAAGACATGAGATCCGTTCTCCCTGTCTTGTCTCTTCAGTTCACACTTTTCTGTTTCTTTGCTAAGGTGTCTGAATGTAATCACCCTTTAGAGTTCCTCATGCATATTAAGAAACCTTTGCTGGCTTGTCTCATATTGGTCTGTCCTTTTGTCATAGTTTACAGAGCCTCAAGGAGAAAACACAAGATGTAGTTCTCCTCTTGTTTACGTGCATTTATGTGTTTGTTTGAGTGCGTGTATGTTGTGGGTGTGTTCCCTTGTGAAGGACTGCACAAGGGTGAGGGTGTCCATGCCTCTGTGAGTTCTTGTACGGAAAGCAGAGGATGATTTTGGGATAGCTTTCTCCATTACTCTCTACCTTATATAGTGAGTAATGAAACAGGGCCACACTGAATCTGAATCCCTTCAATGAAACTAGCCTGGTTAACTGGATTTCTCCAGGGAGCCCCATTTCCATATTCCTAGTACTAGGACTAAAGAGAGACCTTCCTGCCTGTCCGAAAAGCATCTAACACTGAGATCTCAATTCCAAACCTCCAGGCATTGTTCCTGAGTCATCTCCCTGCTCTTGCACCCACCTTTTCCTCCCACATCTTCTAGGAACGCAGTGTGTGACGATCATTAGGCTAAGGGTTGAGAATTGAGAACCAGAGCAGGGCACACTGTGTGTGTGAGCTGTCCTCCAGCCAATGTCAGGGAAACTACTTTGCACTTAGTTTGTACTTAAGAATCATTTCTGGCTGCTTCACAGAGAAGCAGTCTTCATGGCCTTTATCGAAAATATTGCTGCGGCCTTCCCCCTTCGCTGCATGGCTGAGATAAGTTTTAAATCCACACCTCTTTAATATTAATGGAATATTCATCAACACTTGAACACTCATTGTGTCCCCAGCTGTGCCTTGGACCCCTAAGTCTGATGAGAATCTGGTGAGATAAGTGACATAAAACATCCCATTAGCAGCCTGTCAGGGGCTGTCTCCCGCCCTTTCTATTATGCTGCTTGCTGAGTGACCACAGAAACAACGTGGCTTTCTTTTTTAATTACACTCAATTAATTGCAGCGGTGCCTAATCTAGTCGAAAAGAAAAGGCTCAAGATGCTATCGGGTTAGTGCAAGAATATACTTTTCCCTAATTCTTTTTTCTTGGCACCGTCTGTGAATAAGTGTGTTAAAAGTTCAATTGGTTTAATTATGCCAAACCAAATCTATAAGGAATATGGTAAATGCAATTAAAATTTAATCAGTTGATATAGAGTAGATTCAATACAGTTTTCTCCAAATCAAATAAGCTTAAAAGTATGCTACTGGTATACTTGAGGCATAAATAAGTTTGTAGTGCGTGCCGTTGTAGTCTTGGGTGTCAAACACGTGTGCTGGTATGTCATATGACCTTTAGGAAAGCCACTAAAATCAGAACTACCTGTCAAATGATGATGTATACTCAAGGGGACTTCTAAAAAACAAACAAAAGAAAAGAAAAACTTGTTTTGTGCTCTGGGAAACTTATTAACTTATATATACAGCAAGCAATGTAAAAAATTTCTAAGCTACCAAGTCGAGATCTCAAGTGTATATGTATTTATATACTGATCTTCAGAAAGGCTAGGTTTTTATTTTTGTTTTTAAGTTGAATTTTACATTGCTTGATATTATTTCTCATCACACAAATCAATGAGGTATTTATCTAAAGTGGAAAGTGCATAACTTGAAAGCATTAACCATAATTTCCTTAGTACTTGCCTAATCACAGGTTCGATGATTATTCAATAATTACCTTGGCAATTTGATTACATTAAGACAGACATCACAACAGTTGGCACATAATTGTTCTGAGCCAGAATATATTGTTGATGATGACTGTGGTGGCAATTATTTTTCTCCTTATTTTTATTGAGTTTGTGAAAATAACTTTAAAAAAGCAAATAGGGGTTGAAGCCATTAAAACACAAAGAGATAGAACAGCAAGCCAGTACCTTTTGTTCTTTGTGGTTAATTCACTCCATGAGCAACCATAAAGCTTGGCTTGTTTCTCACATAGCCTATGGAGTCAATGATTCTTCAAGAGGTCCATGGACTCCTGGGGTCTCTGGGAACATCTCTGCAGAGTACAGGAAGTCAGAACTGCTCTCATGACAGTATCGGGACATCAGTTGACTTTTTGAGGTGTTGACAGTTGAATGAAGCAATGGCCCATGAGTTGCTGGTGGCTGAGCCAACTGACGGAGCACACACAGCATACTGCTGTGCCATCAGAGTGGGAAGACATGTCAGGTTCACTTAGCAAGGTCCTTGTTGGAGCCGAAAGTATAATCAATATTGTTAAATTTCAACCCTAGAGTAAGTTGTCCTTTATAATGTGCCATTTGAGGAAATATGAGGTGTCTGGGTAGCGTTGTTGGTACTGAGGCAGGTTGATTGTCTCCAGGAAAACTCTCCTTTTATAACTGTTTCACTTGCAAATTGATTAAGATATTTCCTCCATTACATATTTCTATGTGTTAGAAGGGTCAACTGGAAAACTACAACCCGTTTGATTTGAGTGCTCATCAACAGTCTGAAACAAAGGAACAGCAACAACAACAACAGAAGCAAACAAGAAGTGGGCAAGTGAGCCCGACTCTAGGCAAAGCGCTGGCCGATACTTGTGGCAGGTGGTAAGGGCAGAGGTTTCACGTGACACATCTAAGTGTGAGGAACATTCTACCTGCCACTGAGTGCAACAGCTTCCTCATGCTGGAAGACTCAGGTTTGGAAGTTCCTTCTTACTGGATCTGCCCAACTCGGAAGACCAAACATCCCAAATGTCCATCACAAGGTGTGAAGAAACGTGAGCATCCTTTGCGAAAAGCATTGCCCAGTGTGTTTTAATGTGATAGAATATGACGGATCTTTAGAGTAAGAACACGATTTAGAAACAAGGAAACAGAAAACATGTAACTCAAAAGAATGAGCCAAGGAAATATTAAGAATCAAACATATCTCTTTGGTCTCAAATACATCATAAGAGGCAATATGTAGTAAAGGAAAATAGGGGCTGGAGAAGAGGGCTTGGTGGCGAAGAGCACTAGCTGCCCTTCCAGAAGACCTGGGTCTGATTCCTTCTACCAACAAGGGGCTCACAGATGTCCACACTTCAGTTCCACAGCTCTGACATCTTCCTCTGGCCTGTGTGCACATGATGCACAGATAAACATGCATGGAAAACACACACTCTCTCTCTCTCTCTCTCTCTCTCTCTCTCTCTCTCTCTCTCTCTCTCTCTCACACACACACACACACACACACACACACAAATAATAATAATAATAATAGAAGTGAATAAGATTAAGTTAAATAATCTCTCCAAAGTATAGTATAAGAAAGAAGATATAGAAATAAATAAATAATAAAAATAACAGGAAGTCTTCTTTTTTAATATTTTATTGATTATTTTGTTTATTTACATTTCAATTGTAATCTCCCTTCCCAGTTTCCCCTCCCACACACCCATTTCTTCCTCACTGCCCTAGCATTCCCGTATGCTGGGACATCAAGCCTTCGTAGGGCCAGGGGTTTCCCCTCCCATTGATGCCAGACAAGGCCATCCTCTGCTACATATGTAGCTGGAGCTATGAGTCCCTCCATACATATATATATATATATATATATATATATATATATATATATATATATATATATATATATATATATACACACACACACACACACACACACTCTTTGGTTGGTGGTTTAGTCCCTGGGAGCTCTGGGTAGTCTGGTTGGTTGATATTGTTGTTCTTCCTATGAGGTTGCAAACCCCTTCAGCTCCTCCAGTCCTTTCTCTAACTCCTTTAGGGTCCCTGTGCTCAGTCCAATGGTTGTCTGTAAGCATCCACATTTGTATTGGTAAGGCTCTGACAGAGCCTCTCAGGAGACATATATATCAGGCTCTTGGCAGTAAACACTTCTTGGCATCAGCAAGAATCTGGGTTTGGTGGCTGCATATGGGATGCATCCCCAGGTGGGGCAGTCTTTGGGTGGCCTTTCCTTCAGTCTCTGCTCCACTCTGTGTCTCCATATTTCCTTTAGACAGGAGCAATTCAGGATTAAAATTTTGTGAAGGGTGGGTGGCCCCATCCCTCAACCCGAGGTCTTGACTAACCTCTGGATATGATCTCAATAGGTTCTCCCTCCCCTTTGTAGGGTATTTCAGCTAACGTTATCGCTGTTGTGTCCTGGGAGCCTCTTACTTTTCTGGCATCTGGGACTTTCTGGTGGCTATCTCCCAGTTCCCCATCCCCCATTGCTACACACCTCTGTTCAATTTCCTGACCGTCTGTATAGCTCCCCTGTCTCCTCCCACACCTAATCCTGCTCCCCTTTTTTCTTCTCCCCCTCCTCTCTTCCTCCTAAGTCCTTCCCACTCTCTACATCCCATGATTATTTTGTTCCTCCTTCTAAATAGGACTGAAGCATCCGCAGTTTGCAGCACACTTCACTTGAATCTCTATTCAGTTTATTGCCTAATTAAAATCTTTAAAAATTAAAATTTCTTTCTTCAATTACAATATATGTGTTATAAATTTGTAAAATAATTTCCCATTTCCAAACAAATGCACATTTGGACAAATTTTTGAATAAAGTCCCCCAGATACAATACTCATTTTCTTATAGAAATTATTTAGAAAGGTATTTCCTTTCCCTCTGTTCCTCTATTTTTATTTACCACTTCTGTATTGGCTAAGATATCTTCATAATCATTTCATTAAAAAGTTAATACTTGGGGCAAAAAGAAACAAACATCTTGGGAATGAGAAATTCACAAACTTCCTCTGTGTTTTTAAACATAATGCAGAGAACAAAATGTATCATTTCTTCACCCATCACTAGCTCTCCTGATGGAGCCCCGAAAACAAAATTACATGTGAACAAAGAAAAGCATAAACTTTTTTTAAATTTAATTTAATTTAATTTTAATTTTTTTAACTTGAGTATTTCTTATTTACATTTCGATTGTTATTATCTTTCCCGGTTTACAGGCCAACATCCCCCTAATCCCTCCCCCTCCCCTTCTTTATGGGTATTCCCCTCCCCATCCTCCCCCCATTGCCGCCCTCCCCCCAACAATCACGTTCAGTCTTAGCAGGACCCAGGGCTTCCCCTTACGCTGATGATCTTACTAGGATATTCATTGCTACCTATGAGGTCAGAGTCCAGGGTCAGTCCATGTATAGTCTTTAGGTAGTGGCTTAGTCCCTGGAAGCTCTGGTTGCTTGGCATTGTTGTTCATATGGGGACTCCAGCCCCTTCAAGCTCTTCCAGTTCTTTCCCTGATTCCTTCAAGAGGGGTCCTGTTCTCAGTTCAGTGGTTTGCTGCTGGCATTCGCCTCTGTATTTGTTGTATTCTTGCTGTGTCTCTCAGGAGAGATCCACATCCGGCTCCTGTCTGCCTGCTCTTCTTTGCTTCATCCATCTTGTCTAATTGGGTGGCTGTATATGTATGGGCCACATGTGGGGCAGGCTCTGAATGGGTGTTCCTTCTGTCTCTGTTTTAATCTTTGCCTCTCTATTCCCTGCCAAGGGTATTCTTGTTCCCCTTTTAAAGAAGGAGTGAAGCATTCACGTTTTGATCATCCGTATTGAGTTTCATGTGTTCTAGGAATCTAGGGTAATTCAAGCATTTGGGCTAATAGCCACTTATCAATGAGTGCATACCATGTGTGTTTTTCTGTGATTGGGTTACCTCACTCAGGATGATATTTTCCAGTTCCAACCATTTGCCTACGAATTTCATAAACTCGTTGTTTTTGATAGCTGAGTAATATTCCATTGTGTAGATGTACCACATTTTCTGTATCCATTCCTCTGTTGAAGGGCATCTGGGTTCTTTCCAGCTTCTGGCTATTATAAATAAGGCTGCGATGAACATAGTGGAGTACGTGTCTTTTTTATATGTTGGGGCATCTTTTGGGTATAGCTGGATCCTCAGGCAGTTCAATGTCCAATTTTCTGAGGAACCTCCAGACTGATTTACAGAATGGTTGTACCAGTCTGCAATCCCACCAACAATGGAGGAGTGTTCCTCTTTCTCCGCATCCTCACCAGCATCTGCTGTCACCTGAGTTTTTGATCTTAGCCATTCTCACTGGTGTGAGGTGAAATCTCAGGGTTGTTTTGATTTGCATTTCCCTTATGACTAAAGATGTTGAACATTTCTTTAGGTGTTTCTCAGCCATTCGGCATTCCTCAGCTGTGAATTCTTTGTTTAGCTCTGAACCCCATTTTTAATAGGGTTATTTGTCTCCCTGCGGTCTAACTTCTTGACTTCTTTGTATATTTTGGATATAAGGCCTCTATCTGTTGTAGGATTGGTAAAGATCTTTTCCCAATCTGTTGGTTGCCGTTTTGTCCTAACCACAGTGTCCTTTGCCTTACAGAAGCTTTGCAGTTTTATGAGATCCCATTTGTCGATTCTTGATCTTAGAGCATAAGCCATTGGTGTTTTGTTCAGGAAATTTTTTCCAGTGCCCATGTGTTCGAGATGCTGCCCTAGTTTTTCTTCTATTAGTTTGAGTGTATCTGGTTTGATGTGGAGGTCCTTGATCCACTTGGACTTAAGCTTTGTACAGGGTGATAAGCATGGATCAATCCGCATTCTTCTACATGTTGACCTCCAGTTGAACCAGCACCTTTTGCTGAAAATGCTATCTTTTTTCCATTGGATGATTTTGGTTCCTTTGTCAAAAATCAAGTGCCCATAGGTGTGTGGGTTCATTTCTGGGTCTTCATCTATCTGACTGTCTCTGTACCAATACCATGCAGTTTTTATCACTATTGCTCTTTTTCAATACTGCTTGATTTCAGGGATAGTGATTCCCCCTGAAGTCCTTTTATTGTTGAGGATAGTTTTAGCT
The DNA here is from genome assembly GCF_021556685.1 of Rattus norvegicus. Lineage (NCBI taxonomy): Eukaryota > Metazoa > Chordata > Mammalia > Rodentia > Muridae > Rattus > Rattus norvegicus. The sequence continues at coordinate 53,410,499 of NC_141534.1, read as the reverse complement.
ATCCTGGGTTTTTTGTTATTCCAGATGAATTTGCAAATTGTTCTGTCTAACTCTTTGAAGAAATGGATTGGTATTTTGATGGGGATTGCATTGAATCTGTAGATCGCTTTTGGTAAAATGGCCACTTTTACTATATTAATCCTGCCAATCCATGAGCATGGGAGATCTTTCCATCTTCTGAGGTCTTCTTCAATTTCTTTCTTCAGAGTCTTGAAGTTCTTATTGTACAGATCTTTTACTTGCTTGGTTAAAGTCACACCGAGGTACTTTATATAATTTGGGTCTACTATGAAGGATGTTGTTTCCCTAATTTCTTTCTCGGCTTGTTTCTCTTTTGTGTAGAGGAAGGCTACTGATTTATTTGAGTTAATTTTATACCTAGCCACTTTGCTGAAGTTGTCTATCAGCTTTAGTAGTTCTCTGGTGGAACTTTTGGGATCACTTAAATATACAATCATATCATCTGCAAAAAGTGATATTTTGACTTCTTCTTTTCCGATCTGTATCCTCTTGACCTCCTTTGTTGTCTGATTGCTCTGGCTAGAACTTCAAGAACTATATTGAATAAGTAGGGAGAGGGTGGGCAACCTTGTCTAGTCCCTGATTTTAATGGGATTGCTTCAAGTTTCTCTCCATTTAGTTTAATGTTAGCAACTGGTTTGCTGTATATGGCTTTTACTATGTTTAGGTATGGGCCTTGAATTCCTATTCTTTCCAGGACTTTTATCATGAAGGGGTGTTGAATTTTGTCAAATGCTTTCTCAGCATCTAATGAAATGATCATGTGGTTTTGTTCTTTCAGTTTGTTTATATAATGGATCACGTTGATGGTTTTCCGTATATTAAACCATCCCTGCATGCCTGGGACGAAGCCTACTTGATCATGGTGGATGATTGTTTTGATGTGCTCTTGAATTCGGTTTGCCAGAATTTTATTGAGTATTTTTGCTTCGATATTCATAAGGGAAATTGGTCTGAAGTTCTCTTTCTTTGTTGGTTCTTTGTGTGGTTTAGGTATAAGAGTAATTGTGGCTTCATAGAAGGAATTCGGGAGTGATCCATCTGTTTCAATTTTGTGGAATAGTTTGGATAGTATTGGTATGAGGTCTTCTATGAAGGTCTGATAGAATTCTGCACTAAACCCGTCTGGACCTGGGCTCTTTTTGGTTGGGAGACCTTTAATGACTGCTTCTATTTCCTTAGGAGTTATGGGGTTGTTTATCTTGTTTATCTGTTCCTGATTTAACTTCGGTACTTGGTATCTGTCTAGGAAATTGTCCATTTCCTGCAGATTTTCAAGTTTTGTTGAATATAGGCTTTTATAGTAAGATCTGATGATTTTTTGAATTTCCTCTGAATCTGTAGTTATGTCTCCCTTTTCATTTCTGATTTTATTAATTTGGACACACTCTCTGTGTCCTCTCGTTAGTCTGGCTAAGGGTTTATCTATCTTGTTGATTTTCTCAAAGAATCAACTTTTGGTTCTGTTGATTCTTTCTAGGGTCCTTTTTGTTTCTACTTGGTTGATTTCAGCTCTGAGTTTGATTATTTCCTGCCTTCTACTCCTCCTGGGTGTATTTGCTTCTTTTTGCTCTAGAGCTTTTAGGTGTGCTGTCAAGCTGCTGACATATGCTCTCTCCTGTTTCTTTCTGCAGGCACTCAGAGCTATGAGTTTTTTTCTTAGCACAGCTTTCATTGTGTCCCATAAGTTTGGGTATGTTGTACCTTCATTTTCATTAAATTCTAAAAAGTCTTTAATTTCTTTCTTTATTTCTTCCTTGACCAGGTTATCATTGAGTAGAGCATTGTTCAACTTCCACGTATATGTGGGCATTCTTCCCTTATTATTATTGAAGACCAGTTTTAGGCCGTGGTGGTCTGATAGCACGCATGGGATTATTTCTATCTTTCTGTACCTGTTGAGGCCTGTTTTTTGAACAATTATATGGTCAATTTTGGAGAAAGTACCATGAGAAGCTGAGAAGAAGGTATATCCTTTTGCTTTAGGATAGAATGTTCTATAAATATATGTTAAGTCCATTTGGCTCATGACTTCTCTTAGTCTGTCTACGTCTCTGTTTAATTTCTGTTTCCATGATCTGTCCATTGATGAGAGTGGGGTGTTCAAATCTCCTACTATTATTGTGTGAGGTGCAATGTGTGTTTTGAGCTTTAGTAAGGTTTCTTTTACGTATGTAGGTGCCCTTGTATTTGGGGCATAGATATTTAGGATTGAGAGTTCATCTTGGTGGATTTTTCCTTTGATGAATATGAAGTGTCCTTCCTTATCTTTTTTGATGACTTTTAGTTGAAAATTGATTTTATTTGATATTAGAATGACTACTCCAGCTTGCTTCTTCTGACCATTTGCTTGGAAAGTTGTTTTCCAGCCTTTCACTCTGAGGTAGTGTCTGTCTTTGTCTCTGAGGTGTGTTTCCTGTAGGCAGCAGAATGCAGGGTCCTCGTTGCGTATCCAGTTTGTTAATCTATGTCTTTTTATTGGGGAGTTGAGGCCATTGATGTTGAGAGATATTAAGGAATAGTGATTATTGCTTCCTGTTATATTCATATTTGGATGTGAGGTTATGTTTGTGTGCTTTTCTTCTCTTTGTTTTGTTGCCAAGACGATTAGTTTCTTGCTTCTTTTAGGGTGTAGCTTGCCTCCTTATGTTGGGCTTTACCATTTATTATCCTTTGTAGTGCTGGATTTGTAGAAAGATATTGTGTAAATTTGGTTTTGTCATGGAATATCTTGGTTTCTCCATCAATGTTAATTGAGAATTTTGCAGGATACAGTAACCTGGGCTGGCATTTGTGTTCTCTTAAGGTCTGTATGACATCTGTCCAGGATCTTCTGGCTTTCATAGTCTCTGCCGAAAAGTCTGGTGTGATTCTGATAGGTCTGCCTTTATATGTTACTTGACCTTTTTCCCTTACTGCTTTTAATATTCTTTCTTTATTTTGTGCATTTGGTGTTTTGACTATTATGTGACGGGAGGAGTTTCTTTTCTGGTCCAATCTATTTGGAGTTCTGTAGGCTTCTTGTATGCTTATGGGTATCTCTTTCGTTAGGTTAGGGAAGTTTTCTTCTATGATTTTGTTGAAGATATTTACTGGTCCTTTGAGCTGGGAGTCTTCACTCTCTTCTATACCTATTATCCTTAGGTTTGATCTTCTCATTGAGTCCTGGATTTCCTGTATTAAAATTTTTATTTAATGAAACTTTATGTGATGGGGGATCTTTTAGGAATGAAGACCTTGGGAGAAATCTCCATTTTATGATCATTTAATGTCAATTTGTTGAGGTAGTGCAATCAAAGGACAGAGTAATATGATTGGAGGAAGGGGCTCTAACAATGTCTGTCTGTCTGTCTGTTCCTGTCTGTCTTCTGTGTATTTTCTCTTTGACTTTATTCCTTCATTCTGGGCCCGGGACCTGTGAGAATGTTATGATGTTCTTTTACAAGAGGGAGTCTTCATGGCTTCTTTAGGGGATGATTCAGAGAGAGAGGGAGAGAGAGAGAGAGACAGAGACAGAGACAGAGACAGACACAGAGAGAGACAGAGAGAGAGAGAGAGAGAGAGAGAGAGAGAGAGAAAGAGAGAGCTTCCTGCTTAGTTCAATTTCCTTTAATTCAAACTTAACAATGTGCCAAGGTACTCTAGTATGGAATAACACTTCACACACACACACACACACACACACACACACACACACACACACACACACCATTGTATAATGTTGGAATGAGAATATCTCTCATAGGCTCACATATTTGAATACTTGGTCTCCAGTTGGTGTCTTTTGGGGAGTTTGAGGAGGTAGTGACTCTCTGGAGAAAGTACGATGTCACTAGGGACTGGATTCTACATCAGGAATTCTCCTACTACTTGAAACTTGCCTTGTTCTTGCTGCCAAGGTTTGTTCCTCCATTGTGCACTCTTCTCCATCTAAAACTTTAAGCCAAAATGAATTCTCCTCCTTGGAGTTTTATCAAAGCAACAGAAAAGTGACTATACACATAGTCTAGTTCTCTAGATTTTTATCTTCAGTAGGTCACAGGAGAATCCTTACCTGTGAGACAGTGGCAACTCCCTCAGGACAGGTGAAGTTGCCAGGATCACCTGGAAGGGACCATTTAGCTGTCCCAAATTCTAACAGTGGCCTTGGTAGCATCTAATGTTTCTCAGTATGTATACAGTGATCCGCCACACCTCACATGCTTGACCTCTCTGACTGGCACACTGCCTTTTGCATCTCACTGGGAGAAACTATGCTTATGTACCGAAGAACTCATATGAGGGGCTGACTTTTGTAATCTCCACAATGTATTTGAAGATGCTAAGGCAGGCTATTAGGAACACAGGTGGGACCTGGTAGGTAAGATCACACAGCTTTCAAGGAGGAGGAGGAAGAGGAAGAAAAGGAGGAGGAGAGAAGAAGACAAGGAGGAGAAGGGAATAAAGGAAAATAGAACGAAAGGAAGGAAGGGAGGATTGAAGAAGAGGGAGAAGAAGAAGAGGAGGGAAAGGGGGAAGAAAGAAAAAGGAAAGAATTAAGGGCCTGCCATTCTGTATTCTTATGAGATATTGTTCAACTTCTGTACGAATGTGTTATTTTAATATGAACCTTCTTTTTCTTTTTCTTTTTATTTATTTATTTTTTTTAGTTCTTTTTTTCGGAGCTGGGGACTGAACCCAGGGCCTTGCGCTTCCTAGGCAAGCGCTCTACCACTGAGCTAAATCCCCAACCCAACATGAACCTTCTTGATTCATGTCTCATCATCTTAAGACAGAGGTGGCTTTTTACATGTAGAAACTTACAGCTCTGTAAGCTACCTGACAATGGGCTGATCACAACACTAAAGATCTGCTATTTTGCTATGGAAGTTGCAGTCGTCAACACCCTGAAGAGTGAGCTCCTCGGCAGGAGTGGGGGCACCTCTTTGACTCATACACTTAGGCAGTTGTCAAAAATATCTATTGATAGGCCGCTTTGCCTAGAATGCTTTGAGAGCCACAAAAATCAGTATCTTTCTTTTTAAATCGTGTGTGTGTGTGTGTGTGTGTGTGTGTGTGTGTGTGTGTGTGTGTACACATGTTCCACAATGCACATGTGGAGTTTAGAGGACAACTTTGGGTGTTTGTCTTTCCCTTCAAATTTGATTGCAACAGGTCTCAATACTTCGAAATTGTGGATGCCAGGCAGGCTGGCCCTGGAGCGCAGAGGATTCTCCTGTCTAATTACCATCTCAATGGGGATGCCCCAGGGTTTACAAAAGCATGGGTTCTGGGATCAATTGTTGAGCAGGCACTTTACCCATTAAGTCACCTTTCCAGCCTATGAAAATAATCTTACATGAGGTGAGAGTGAGCACCTTTACCTTTTCCTTTAGATATTTTTGTCTTCCATTAAGCCATTGAATAAACCAATTTGCCCAGAGCCAGCCTCTACGTTTGAGCAACCAGTTACAGCTAGAGCTATTTCTGTAACAGAGAATGGAGTAGCCTATGTGGAAGGAAATGCCACCTGATTGCTTATTATTGTAATGAGTAATGGTTCTTAACCAATCCAAGCAGCTGAACTTTCAGCCAATCAGAGGGTAGCAACTCCCAAAGTATGACGATATAGGCAAACAATACCAGCCAATCAGCTGGTTTTCGTCTGATGTGTATATGTGTTCTACAAAGCTGAGGAGGGAGATTCCTGAACCACAGCCCGCTGAATTCCTGACAGGATCTAGGGCTTTCTCCTTTGCTCAATTCAATATTTTCTCAAACTCATCTCAGTTTTTTTTTTAATAAAACTATTTGATCTTCATAACTAGATGACAGCCAGACTTCTAAGGTTGGTGAATGAGAGTTATGTGTTGTGGAATGGTGGTCATGGCGTAAAAGTAAATATGTGTGGGAAAAGTAACTCCTGAATCATCATTTTCTTAATTTCCTTTGATGTGAAAGATGAGATATTGGACAGATAAATTACTACTCCCTCAGAGGAAACTTTTTTGCTTTCTGTAGTGCTAACAATGTGAAATCCTTCAGGGAGGCTGGATAAAGGCAAAGTTACTTTTACTGGGAAATAATGGGGGGTCGAATTAGCCTAGTGACTCCAGAAGTGGGGTTGTGGCTCACATACCCCATGGTCTCAAATAAAATGTTGAAAGAGACCTGTTACTGGGGAATTCAGTATGGATGGTGATTACTGGCAACCTTGCTTTGGTACCCAGTCTAAATCCAGCACACAGGGGCAGATTTCACACAGGGTCAGTGTTAGCACAGGGTGTGTTGAGGTATTTCCTCTTCATCAACTTTCTGGAATATTTTATGCAAAATTAATATCACTTCTTTAGATAGTTCATACAATTTACCAAGGAAATCATTGGGGACTATGAATTTTAATGAGAAGGATCCTAACTACAAATTCAATTTCATTAATAGACACAGCGTTATCTCATGTATTTCTTCTGAAATCAGATTTGGTAAGTGCAAACTCTAAGGAATTCGGCCATTTCATCTAAGCTTGTTAATTTCTTAGCACAGGTACTTTGAATGCTTTACTGCCCCCTAGGTGTCTATAGAATGTATGTTAATGTCACCTCTACCACTCCTAAGATGTGTCTTTCTTTGCTGCCTGGCCACTCTGGCTGGTGGGGTGTCAATTTGATTGATATTCTCGATGCATGAGCTGTGGGCTTCGTTGATTTTCTCTGTTGCTTTCCATTCTATATTTTATCCATCATTGAATCTTTATTGTTTTCTTCCCTCCCCATGCATTTCTGTTTACTCTTTTCTATGAATTAGGAATCGGAAACTGAGGTTACCAGTTTGGAGTTTCTGTTCTTTTTTAATCTACGTACATATTTAGTGCTATAAATTTAACATTTGTCCTAAGTTTTTGTTGTCAGCCACACATTTCATACTTTTATTTTCACTCCAATCATTATTTTTATTTCATAGTTAATTAGAAATATTATTTATACATTGAAATATCTGACATGTTTCCAAAACTCCAGCATTAATCTCAATTTTATTATCATCACAATCAGAGAACATATTCTAAATATCTTTTCAGTTTAGTTAAGCCTCTCCACAACATTATTTACATTAGTAACTATGCACCCTAGAATGATAACTTTATGTATTGGAGGGGAAGTCTATAAAAGTCACAACTTGGAAGTTGATTCTTCTATATGATTCCTGGATTTCTATCTACCTGTACCACCATTTTGAGAGCTGTCTCTGAGTAGATTTATCAACTGGAAGATTTTCTTTGCAGGTGGAAATATTTTTCTTGAAAGATGCAAAAGTGTTAGATGCATTAATCACATGAGAGCATGGGGCCCATGATTCCTTGTAATGTATGGGTCTCTTTCATTGAGAAAATCCTGCTTTGCCATTGGTCATGTTTTATCCTGAAATCTGTGGTTTCTCACACTAGTTACCTCTCATGCTATCTCTTAACTGGTGATAGGTTTACCACCGTGTACTTTTCCAACTTCCACCTTAACTCGTGCTTATGATGCTTGAGGATTTTCTTGCAGTCACATGTGGTTGTATTTCTGTCAGGAGTGGGGAATTGAAAGCAGTACACACAGTAGGACAAACACACAGTCAGCTTTCGGGCTCAGGTCAGCTGCTGCCTTCCGCATCTCACATTTTTCCTGACTTTGTCTTGACCCTTCTGTTTTCTTCTAAGTAGCTATTTTTATGATTTCATCTCATTTCCTTCACTGTTTTGTTAGTTACAGCTCTTTGTCTCTTAGTTTAATATTTCCATTAGAGGTTGACACACAATGTAAATCTGTTAGGCGAAGGTAAAATGCCCCCATACCCATCTCTGGGAGGGCCTCAGTACACAATACTTCATTTCTTCTCTCTCAGCCACTGAAACGTTCTGAGTAATTGTCTTAAATCTGCTCACATTGTTATTGCTTTTATTTAAATATCCAGTTATATTTTGAATTATTTAAATGATAAGAACAAATTTACATATCTATCTAAGTAGTTGCTATTTCTGGTCCCATTGTTTGTGCAGATGGATATTAATATTTGACATTTAAATGACTGCTGTTCACATTCCTTACATTGGGATTTGCTGAGGGTGGATTGAGTTGACTTTGTCTATCAGGGTAAGTTTTCCCCTTTGCTTTACAGAACTATTTTTATATGGCCAAAGCCTAGGTTGATGGACCTTCCCTGTCATTCTACCAAGATATTGCTTCCCTGTCTTCTCACCTGTAAGGAATCTGGTGTTACTCTTAATTCTGGGTTTATCTGTACATAAAGTGGCTTTTGCTCTGGATGCTCTTAAAAACTTGTTTATATGTTATTTCTATGATTTGTGTGTGTGTGTATAGATGTGATTGTGTAGTATGTGTGTATATATAGGGTGTGTATGCATGGCGTATGTCTATACAGGTTGTGTGTTTGTATATGTTTGTGTATGTATGTATGGTGTGTGTGTATGTGAATGGTAATTTATGCACATATATGTGTGTATGGTGTGTGTGTGTGTGTGTGTGTGTGGTATATGTGTGTTTAGAGCCTTGCATATTATTGTTCAGTGCTTCATTACATCCCAAGCCCAAGATGACTTCCCTCAAGTTGATGACATTGAGCAGGCATGTGTTTCAGAATTCTCTCCTTCAGATATTTATGTGCTTAAGTATTATTTAGATTCTTTGAATTGTTAGTTTCTATTTCTGTCATATCTTGAATATTCCTAATATTGATTCATAAAACATTTTCCTTTCCCCTTTTCCTGAAAGCAGTCAAGTAACACCCACATATCTTATTAATGTTTTCAGGTTCATCTGTGGCCCTCATCCTGTGTGTTTTTCACATTGCCATTTTCATCTCTAGAGTCTTAACTTTTATCATTATTATCTCCAGGGTCTCCACTCAAATTGGTACATATGAAATACCATTCTGAACACTAATTAGCTTTTGAATCTTACTTTTATGATTCGTCTTGTGCGATCAAAACTAGTACGAGTCTATCCATCTTATCAAATTCTTCCATCTACACAAAACCTTCGTAACCCACTAAAATACTAGGGAGAAGTTTCCAATGGCTCAGGGGTCACCCTCTCTTCCCAGACCTGAGGAAGAATGCTGTTCTTGTGAAGCCTTTGAAAAATATTTCTCTAGGTGTTGAATGCTTCTCCCACACATGTGCTCACTAACACTTTGTTGGACACAGAAGAGGGTTCTCTGCCCTATGCACACCTTTGACATTCTCTCTCTCTCTCTCTCTCTCTCTCTCTCTCTCTCTCTCTCCCTCTCTCTTGTTTTTCATCCCTTAGTCTTCTGAAATCTTATCCTTCCATCTTGCTTTTTCTGTCACTTCAAGTTGTGTCTTCAATACAAATACTCCACTGGGCTTTTCCTGGGTTCCTAGACGTCCTCCATAATCTGGAAGTGATTCTAGAGCTTTCCCTAGCAGAACTGGTATTAAGGCATAGTGGTGCTCTCTCTCTCTCTCTCCCTCTCTCTCTATATGTATACTTGGTCCATGTCTGATTGGAAGATCCATGAAAAATCTCAAGTCGAGTCCACCAGTTCTCACACCCTATTAGCCCTCAAAATAAAGCTGAGGAACATGTAGTATCAACTAATAGATTTCAGTGTGGAATTTTGACTAGGAAATTTTGAACTTGAATTTTCTGTCCATGCTTTTTGTCACACCAAGTGAAATCTAAGAGTCCCAGAGAAAACTCAGATTCTCCAAGGAAAACTTACAAAAGTGAGAAAGCAGTTCCTTTTGCCAGTTGACCTGCACTGTGCTTACACAGCAGCCAGATTAATGGGAAAGAAAGGTTTTACGCTCTGAGCCCTATTGTCTCAATCAGGTCATGCTCCTCAGCTTAGAGACTTACAGGACCCTGAGAGCATCCTTCCTCCCTGTGGAAACCTTTGGGATCCCAAAACTAACCAATTTGGAATCCAACCCCCCACCTACACAAGTTGGATCTGCCTGCCACCCTAGCTGGGTCTGACTGGAACGCAGCCTGCAGGATAAGGTCCACCTGTGACACAGCATGAAGAATCAGGACTACTTGAGACACAGCCAAGAGAGTAAGATATTCTGATCTCCTGTGGCTCCCCTACCTTCATGAGAAGTCCTACTGCCATCAGGATCATCTAGCCAATACCTTGGAAAGCCAGATGCCTAAAGGACAGCATAAAAACACAATGAACAAGTCCCATGGCAATATGGCACCACCAAAGTCCAGATATCCTGCCACAATAAAGAAGAAGATCTTAAATACAATCTTATAAAGATGTTAGAGGCCTTTAGAGAAGACATAAATAAATCCCTTAAGGAAATACAGGAAAAACTATTCAAACAGGTAGATCCATTAGAAGAGGAAATAAATATAATGAAATACAGGAAAATACAATCAACTGGTTAAGTATATGAATAAAACTATCCAAGACCTGAAAATGAAAATAGAAGCAGTAAAGAAAACACAAACTGAGACAATCCTGGAGAGGGAACCTAGCAAAGAGAACAGGAACTACAGAAGTAAACATCACCAACAGAATACAGAATATGGAAGAGAGAATTTCAGGTGTAGAAGATATAACAGAAGAAATCAATAATATATCAGCCAAAGAAAATGCAAAATCTAAAAAGTTTATGACACAAAATAACCAGGGAACTTGGGACACTGTGAAAAGAACAAACCTAAGAGTAATAGACGTAGAAGATTCCCAGTTTGAAGACCCAGAAAACAGCCTCAATAAAACCATAGAAGAAAATTTCCCTAACCTAAAGAGAGAGATCCCTTCAAAGATACAAAAAGCTTACAGAACACCAAACAGATTAGACTAGAAAAGAAAATCCTCCCACTACATAATAAAAACACCAAATATGCAGAACAAAGGAAGAATTTTAAAAGCATCAAGGGAAAGAGTCCAACTAACATATGAAGTCAGACTTATCAGAATTATATGCAATTTCTCATCTGATAATCTAAAAGTTAGAATGGTCTGGGCAGAGGTCTTGGAGACTCTAAGAGACCTCAGAAATCAGTCCAGACTACTATACCCAGCAAAAATGTCAACCACCATAGATGGAGAAATCAAGATATTCCATGACAAAACTAAATTCTAACAATACCTTTCCACTAATGCAACCCTATAGAGGATATGAGAAAAAAAACTTTAACCCAATAAGGCTAATTACACTAAAAAAACCACAAGAAATAAAAATTTCTCACTATTAAAACTAATAGAACACACACACATTCAACCACTACCAACATCAAAATAACAAAAAGTAATAATCAGTGGTCATTAATATCTCTCAACATCAATGGACTTCATTCCCCAGTAAGAAGGCACAGGCTAACAGAACAGATCCTTAAACAGAATCTACTATACTGCTTTATGGCAACAAAGATAATTACTATCTCATTATAAGGGATTGGAAAAGGGTTTTCCAAACAAATGGATCCATGAAACAAGCTGGAATAGCCATTCTAATATCTAATAATTAGAATTTTCAACAAAAGTAAAAATTTTCAAAAGAGACAGGGAAGGACACCTCATACTCATCAAAAGAAAAGCCTACCGGGGCTGGGGATTTAGCTCAGTGGTAGAGCGCTTACCTAGGAAGTGCAAGGCCCTGGGTTCGGTCCCCAGCTCCGAAAAAAAGAACCAAAAAAAAAAAAAAAAAAAAAAAAAAAAAAAAAAAGAAAAGCCTACCAAGAGGAAATCTCAATTTTAAATGATTATGCCCTGAGGCACCCACATTCATAAAAGAAACATTACTAAAGCTTAAGTCATAAGTCACACATCTAAATCCACACCTTAATAGTGGGAGACCTCAATACCCTATTCTCACCAATGGACAGGTCATTGTGATAATAACTAACAAAAAATAACAAAACTAACAGAATTTATGATTCAAATGGACTTAACAGATATCTGTAGAACATTTCATCCGAATACAAAAGAGTATACTTTCTTCTTAGCACCTTATGGAACTTTTTCCGAAATTGACCATATTGAGCAATTGGTCACAAAGCAAACTTTAACAGTTGCAGGTAGATTGAAATGACCTCATGTATCTTATCAGATCACTAGATAAAAGCTGGACTTTAACGACAACAGAAACAACAGAAAACCTACATGCTCATGGAGTGAACAACTCTCTACTCAATGATCACTGGGTCAGGGAATTAAGAAAAAAAGAAATTAATGACTTTCAAGAATGCAATGAAAATGAGGATACAGCATACCCAAACTTATGGGACACTATAAAAGCAGTGCTAAGAGGAAAAGTCATAGTATCAAATGCCCTAATAAATAAGTTGGGGACTTCTAATACTAACAAATGAAAAGTATATCTGAAGACTCTAGAAAAAACAAGAAACAAACAGACTCAGAGCAATAGATGGTAGGAAATAATCAAACTCAGTGCTGAAATCAATCAATTAGAAACAAAGGGAACAATACAAAGAATCAACAAAACCAAGAGCTGGTTCTTTGAGAAAAATCAACAAGATAGATAAAGCCTTAGTCAAACTTACTGAAAGGCAGAGAGACAGTACCCACATTAATAAAATCAGAAATGAAAAGAGAGACATAACAACAGACACTGAGGAAATTCAAAGTAGGTCTTACTTCAAAAGAGCATGCAAAATTTGGAAAATCTAAATGAAATGGATGATTTGTGAATCAGATACCAATTACAAAACTAAATCAAGATCAGGTAAACCATCTGAATACTCCTATGACCCCTAAAGAAATAAAGCAGTTAATAAAGACTCCTAGCCAACAAAAGTCCTTAACCATATGGTTTTAGTGCAGAATTCTACCAGACTTCCAAACAAGAGATAGTGCCAATACCCCTCAAACTATCCTACAAAATAGAAACAGAAGGAACACTTCCTGACTCATTCTATGAGGCCACAGTCACCCTGATACCTAAACCACACAAAGACTCAACAAAAAAGGGAATTTCAGATCAGTTTCTCTTATGCGAAACATTTATGTGAAAATACCCAATAAAATACTTTCAAACTTAACCCAAGAACACACTAAAGACATTCACCATGATCAAATAGACTTCATCCCAGTGATTCAAGGATGATTCAATGTATAAAAATCTACCAATCTAATCTACCATATAAACAAACTGAAAGAAAGAGACAGCATGGTTATCTTACTAGATGCAGAAAAAACATTTGACAAAATCTAATACCCCTTCATGATAAAAGTCTTTGAGACATCAGTGATACAAGGGGCATACCTAAACACACTAAAGGCAATATTCAGCAAGCTAACAGATAACATCAAATTAAATGGAGAGAAACTTAAAGCAATCCACTAAAATCAGGGACAAGACGAGATCATCCATTCTCCCCATATCTCTTCAATATAGTGATTGAAGTTCTAGCTAAAGCAATAAGACAACTAAAGGAGACTGAGGGATACAAATTCAAAATGAAGAAGTCAAAGTATTGCTATTCACAGAAAATATGATAATATACATAAGTGACCCCAAAAATTCTATCAGAGAACTCCTACAGCTGTTAAACACCTTCAGCAAAGTGGCTGGATACAAAATTTACTCAAAGAAATCAGTAGCCCTTCTCTATATAAGAAGTACACAAGCCGAGAAAGAAGTTAGGGTGTTGATCCTTTACAATAGTCACAGTAACATAAAATTCCTTGCTGTAACTCTAAACAAGCAAGTGAAAGACTTGTATGACAAGAACTTCAAGTCTCTGAAGAAAGAAATTGAGGAAGATATCAGAAGGTGGAAAGATTTCCCTTGCTTGTGAGTAGGTAGAATTAACATAGTGAAAATGGCCATCTTACCAAAAGCAATCTACAAGATTCAATACAATCCTCATCCAAATCACAGTACAGTTTTTCACAGATCTTGAAAGGACAATTCTCAATTTCATATGGAAAAACGAAAAACAATAGATAAAACAATCCTGAACATTAAAAAAAACTTCTTGAGGTATCACTATCCCTGACTTCAAGCTGTACCACAGAGCAATAAAAACTGCATGGTATTGGTATAAAAGCAGACAGGTAGATCAATGGAATGAAACTGAACACACAGAAATAAATTCCCATACCTACAGACACTTGTTTTTTTTTTGACAAAGAAGCCTAAACAATACAATAGAAAAGGGGAGAATATCTTCAACAAATGGTGCTGGTCTACCTGGATGTCTGTATGGAGAAGAATGCAAATAGATCCATATTTATCACCCTGAACAAAACTCAAGTCCAAATGAGTCAAAGACCTCAACATAAAATTAGACACACTTAATCAATTAGAGCAGAAAGTAGGAAATAGTCTGGAATTCATTGGTACAGGAGACAACTTCCTGAAGAACACCAATGGCTCAGACTCTAAGGCAAAGAATTAATAAATGTGACCTTAAAAAGTTCTGTAAGTCAAAGGATATGGTCTTCAGGACGATAGGACAGTCTACAGATTGGGGAAAGACCTTCACTAACCCTCCATCAAACAGAGAGCTAATATCCGAAATCTATAAAGAACTCAGAAAGTTGAACATTAACAATCCGAAAACCCAATTTTAAAATGGGCACAGAGCTAAACAGAGAATTTTAACAGAGGAAATCTTGAATGGCTGAGAAGTACTTAAAAAATGTTCAAAGTCCTTAGTTATCAGGGAAATACAAGTCAAAATGACTCTGAAATTGTACCTGTTTACACCCATCAGAATGACTAGGATTAAAACTCCAAGAACAGCAGATGCTGGTGAGGATGTGTAGCAAGGGAAACACACTTCCACTGCCAGTGGGAGTGCAAACTTGTACAACTACTCTGGAAATCTATCTGGCAGTTTCTCAGAAGTCTGGGAATGGTTCTACCTTAAGACCCAGCTATACCACTCCTGGGCATATGCACAAAAATTTTTCCACCATCCTACAAGGACACTTGCTCAACTATGTTCATAGCAAGTTTATACTTAATAGCCAGAAAACGGAAACAACCTAGATACCCCTCAACTGAAGAATGGATACAGAAAAGGATACAGAAAAGGTATCAGCCATTAAATTGAAGACATCATGAATTTTGCAGGCAAATGGATGGAACAAGAAAATATCATCTGGAGGGAGATAACCCAGATCCAGAAGGACACACATGGTATGTACTCACTTATTAGTGGATATTAACCATGAACTACAGGATAACCACAATCAACAGACCCAAAGAAGCCAAATAACAACAGGGCCTAAGTGGGGATTGAATCTTTCTCAGAAGGGGAAACCAACTAGATATGGAGGCCAATGAAAGGAGGGGACTGGGTGGGAGGGGGGGTGGGGAGGGAAGCGAAGGGTAGGGGTGTATCATATATAGGGAGAGCAGGGCAAACAGAAGGGAGATCTGCTGGGTACTGGGGACAATCTCTAGGACATGCCAGAGACCTGGGAGAGGCCCTAGAGGATCTAAAGGGGCGACTCTAGCTGAGATTCCTAGTAGTGGGGGATATAAACCCTGACCTGGTCACTTCCTGTAGCCAGACAGGACTTCCAGTGCAAGGATAAGAATAGCAACCCAACTACAAAGCCTTTGACCCAAAATATGTCCTGCCTTCAGGATGTGCAGGAACAATGATGGTACAGGATCTGAGGGAATGGCCAACCTATGAGTACACCAAAGTGAGACCCATGGCATGTCCGGGAACCAATCCCTGACATTATTACTGATACTCCATTATGCTTGTAGACAGGAACTTAGAATAACTGTCCTCTGAGAAGCCCCACCCAGCAGACAATAGAAAGAGACGCAGAGACTCACACCCAAACAGTCGATGGAGCTTGGGTAGCCTTATGGAAGAATTGGCAGAAAGACTGACGGACCCAAAGAGGACAGGGAATCCATAGAAAACCCAACAGAGTCAAGTAACCTGGACTCTCAGGGGCTCCCAGAGACTGAATCACCAACCAAAGAGGAAGCACAGGCTGATCCTAGGCCCCCCTGTACTTATGTAGCAGATGAGCAACTTGGTCTTCATGCCCTCGAACAACTGGAGCTAGAGCTGTCCCTAAACCTGTTGCCTGCCTGCCTGTGGGTCCCACACCCCTAAATGGACAGCCTTGTCTGGCCTCAGTGGGAGAGGATATGCTTAGTCCTGCAGCAACTTGATCAGTGAGGTGGGGGGGAAGGACTTCTCCTTTTAATGGGAATGAGAAAGGAGCTACGTAAGGAGGTACTGGGAGGAGAGGAAGGGCTGATATTGAGATATGAAGTGAATCAATAAATTTAATAAAAATGAATGAGATATTTGATAATATTGGAGAGCTAGAAAGGTTTATTATAATAGTGTAATTGTGGATATATTTTATAAGTTTAATATTTTTGAAATTAACGTTAAAATGCTTAATAAATGCTGTGAACTCAAGAGAAAGAGAAAGAGAGAGAAAGAGAAAGAAAGAATGAGAGGAAGAGGGAAAGAGAGAGGAGGGAGAGGAGAGAGGAGAGAAGGGAGAGGGGAGAGGGGAGAGAAGGTTTTCACAGGGAGGTAACCATGATTCTGAGTAAACTCTCAGGATATGAAAGCAAAGTAAGACAACCATGAAGCAGGCATATGGCTGCCCAAGACTACCTTCCCTTTTGTCCTGGAGAGCTGGAGGAGAGAGATTTTCTCTGTGTGATTTCTTCAGAGTGGCCATCAAGCCCACACACATTCCTCATTAAAGACAACAAGGGTACAAAGAAGCAGCCACACATCTCACATTTGATATCTAATTGAGGAAAAACCGAAAAAGCTACCTAGGGCTATTCCGGCAGCATTGTAGCTACAGTTTGCACAGGGTAAGAAATGAAAATAAATGTGTTGAACTACGTAAGCAGAAAGGCTCACTTTTCTTTGGTGTGAGGACAGTAAACTCACAAGAGCTTATCCGGGAGAGTAGTGTTACTGATTTCTCTGGAGAAAACTTTTAAAAATGGAGCATTTCATGCTGGAGAGATTGTTAGGTAAAGTGTATGCTACATAAATATATGACCCGACTGAAATCCTTGGCAACTGTCTGAAGAGCTATACATGGTTTCACTGGGTGTAACCTGTGGAATTCTGGTGGTGGAGACAGGAGATCACTGGGGTTTGCTGGCCACCAGCCTAGCTTCAGGCGCAGTGAGAGACCCTGTCTCAGTGTCACTCAAGGTGAGGAGTAACAGAGTAGGACACTTGACATTCTTGTCTGAATCCCTTCATGCACATAGGGGCACATGCGTGCTCACAGGTGCATACATACATACACACACACACACACACACAAGCATACACACATATGCATGCAAATGCACACAGATATGCACAGTGTACACACACATATGCACATGTGCACACATGCACACACACTTAAAAAATGAGAGTGCATTTGCACATGCATTCTCAACACTCTGGTGCAGGCGTCATCCACCTGTAGCAGACAGGGAACACATGAGGTAGAGGGGGTGTCCTCATAGGGCAGAAGCTAGGCTTTGACATTGGAATAAAAGCTCCTACAATTGGTGAGTTTTATAACAGAGGAGAAAATGAATTTGAATAATTCAAGAGAAACTCATAATTCTAGAGATAATCAGCAGAGGAGCAGTTGAATGACTAAGCCAACATTTGATTACAAACAATGAAGGAAATAAGGCACAACCAGTGGTTGGAAAATTTGCAGTAGGAAGGCCTCTTGCTGAAGGAGAAAGATGGAAACTAAGCATGCAGGTAGATTTCCAAAGCTCCTTAAATAAAGCCAAGGAACTTGCAGCTGATAATTTGTAACATAACGACTCATCTATGGCCTTTTCCAATTCAGCAGCCACTTACCACATTTTCAAAACAAGCCACAGGTCGCCTCAAATAAGGCACAACTTGGACATCCAACCACACGGTGCATTTTCATCTGGGAGGAAAGCATTGAAAATGTCAGAGACACTGTTCGGGTGACCTCCAAGAGTTCCAAAGTTTTCTAGACAGGGGCCATTAACCAAAACCAATATGGCATACTTGACACACCTTTTAGCTAGCTAAGGTAGAATTTAAACATAGGTCAATTAGAATTAGAAAACAGATCATGTATGTGGACAAGATCAATGGCATCATTTGTCCCCTACAGAAGTCACCTCTGGGAGAGAGCGGCAAAGTAACAGACTAATGAGACGATGTGGTGTGAGCAACACTAGGTAGGCTTCAAGATGATGAGCTTTCTTGTGGACTAGTGGTTCGTGCTAAATGCCTCCAGCTGGTTTGAGATAGAGAATGTATTTTAGAGATAAAGTTACTCCAATATGAGATGCTTAACTAGGTTAAAGCCACATTCCCTTTGTAATGAACTCAGCAAAACTGGCTTGCCTGGTCCTTAAAGTTTGTTTTTCAAAACTTTATCTTTATTATTCTTAATTATGTGGGGTTATCTGTGCATGTGTGTGTATGCATGCATGTGCATGCACATACACACACATGTATGCACATGTGCATATTCCCATGCCTGTATGGGTGTGTGTATATTAGTAAAGGTGCCCTGAGTGGCAAAAAGAGGAAATCAGCTCCTCTGGAGGGGGAGTGCAGACCGTCGTGAGCTGCCTAACATGGTTTCTGGGCACTGAACTTCTCTGGAATAACAGCATCTGTGCTAAACTGTGCCCACATTTCAGCTCCAAAAGTTGGTTTTCCATTGTTAGTATAATAATAGAATCATAACAAGAAAAAGAGATGCCATTTATTCAAAAACTTAATTTTATGGATGGATAAAATAAAACACTGAAAGTCATCAAGCAGTTACAATACGTATATATGCTAGGTACCAAATGAACGTTTAATCCATGAACCACAAACATGTCCATCAAAGCCTGGGGAGAAGGAAGCAGGAGTGGGAGGCACACTTAGAGGCTTTGAAATTCTGACTCTAGCCATGACTCACCACTGCAATCTTACTTAGTCATGGAGCCTGGCCTAATTGCTCTTCACAACAAATCCTGACTATTTCTCCTACTTGTCTTAAAGTCTGAAACTCACTCCACATTGCTGATAATGTTCCAAGACAAGGTATTTCCCCATAAGAGCTTGTCAGAAAAGGGTCTGCTAAGAACTACACCATGAGCCTTACCGACTGTCACAGCTACTTTACTCTGCCACAACAGCGTGGACAGAGAGACACACAAGATCTAAAGGGATAATGATTCTTACTGAGCACTGACACAAAGCTGCTCAAACACTCTGAGGTTTGGATTCTCCACATTATCATGTATAATAGCTTGTTCTTCCTTTGTTTTTTGTTTTGTTTTAATCAACTATTTCACTGTATAAAAAGCTCACTTAGCTCGAGGGCTCTGCTAACAGCTGTAAATCAGAACTTGGACAGCGGCTCTAGGAAGTAGGGTTGCGGTGTTATTTAACAGCACAGGAAAGGATGACTCTGAAACAAGGTTCATAATGGACAAATTCTGGCACAGAGATGGCTCTGAGTCCTAGCTGGAATGCTTGGTCTTGCAGAGAGACACCATTATGTAAGAGTGGAAGACTGAGTCCACAGCTTTCCCTAGGAAGTGGTTTTTCTTCAACAAATGCAAGGCAAAATACTCACTCACTCCTCCTTTCTCTGCACAGCCAAATGTTAAGCGAACCATTAAGGAATTAAAAAGCCAGTTCCAAAGAGCACGCGTTCCCAAGTGAGAACCAAAAATGAGCTACCACACACACACATATATACATATATATGTATACATGAACTACATTTACATATATATACACACATATATGAACTATATTCATATATATGTATGTATATATACACACATATATTTTGTAATACATATGTATGAGTGTAGTTCTCATATACATACATATCTATAGCTGTACATATATACACACATACATACATATATACACACATTCATATCAAACCTTATTGAGCCTCCATCTTGGAGCTTAGCGGGATGTTAGAGAGAGATTTGCCAGCCACAGTTATTCCCAAGAGATAAAATACATTCACATGCAATTAACTGGAAGAGATTTGTTAGTCTAAGCTCTTAATATTTAAGAGCCTTGACTCGTTCTCAGAAAAAAAAAATTCCATGATTCACTCTATGAGAAATAGGGAGGGGAGGGAGAGGCAGGTGGTTCAAACTGCTGAATTCAATTTCCTCGCTGACACAGAAACGTCTACAGTGCTGCACACTCTAATGGGACTTCTAACCATCTTCGGTTTTGTTAGAAAATGCTCTTCTTTTCTCTGTTTTAACTAGATGGCAGGGACCAATTAAATTAATGAGCCTCACAAAAGTATTTCCCTTAGAAATGGCAGGCTGTATTAACGTTTTCACAGTGCAGTTTGGAGCTGTAAGCCTCATTGTTGAATGTCTATGTTATGAGCAATACCTTCATGTATGACTGGTCACACCAAGGCATGTATGAAGAGATGCAGTTAACGTTTTATTGCTGTTCCCAATCTAGACATGTATGGAAACTGTGGTCCAGTTAAAGCATCAGAAATCTGATTGACATCATTGTGTGACATCATTTTGTCAAATTAGTTAGTGAGCTGGAAAAAGCACATTTTCTTAACTTATCATGAAAGTCTTAAAAATGCTAAACGCCTATCTGCTCATATGGTCTCAGCACTGCACACTTTGATAATGACCTAATTAACTGCTTAGTAGAGTCTCTTGAATATTATATGTTGAGGTAGTATATACTGAAGAATGAATATACATTATTACATTATTATTGCCCTATAAAAGAACTTTATAGATCAATGGTAGATATATGTGTAGGAACTGAAGTTATAACTAAGATCTTTAAGAGTATATTATTTTTCTCAATGCTTCATTAAATGTCTATTTATGTAGAAAAAGAATATCAAATAAACAAATGTATTTGTTTCAGTATAACCTGTTCCAGCCAGATATCTTCTTCAAACATTATACCTCAGTAATCATACAGACTGTTCTAGAGTTTGTAAGACTAAGAAATAATTCTGATAGACTGATCTGATTAGAAAGTATTGTAATGTGTAATCTACCTGTCCTATCCTTCAGTGCCTCCATTCTGGTTCCCTAGGGAATCTCTAGACTTGTCAAGGCCAGCCTTGCTTATTCTTCCAGCCCAATTCTATTCCCTTGGGAGTCATTGACACAGGTGACAGCCCTAGTTCTTCATCCATCACCCTCCACGAAATTGGGTGGGTAACCCTATTTTCAAGACCTTCAGAGTCAATTCCCTTTTCCTGCGTTAGCTTATCACCATCTGACCTACTTAACAGATCTGGAACTACTTGTAATCTGAACCCAGAGTACCAACCAGAACCTCAGATTAAGATCGGTTGGAGTTTGAACCTGGAAATCCAGAGTGCCTGAAGATCGAAAACCAAACAACTTTGAGCTGGTTCACAATATGAACAATTGGGGCAATAGTAACTAAAGAAATGAACGCCTATCCAATAGAGGTGAGACCACATACTCACACAAAGAAATACCACAAACATCAAAACTCCAGATGCCTAGCTCCCAACACAAACACAAATAAAAAGGGCAATATATCTCCATCATTTCATGATAAAAACAAATCTAGGCAATTTATGTTAACCAATATAGCTCTATAGAAGACACCAGAAGGAAAAATTAGTCTGAAGAAGCTCAAGATGATACAGGGAATAAATGATCTTAGAATTAACCGAAGAGAGAAAAAACACTAATAATAACAGAAACTCATAATCCCTGTTCAGTAATCACTGTAATTATTAATGGTCCCAACTCACCAATAAAAATACATAGACGAAGAGATTAGAAAACATAATTCATCTGTCTGTTGTCTCCCAGGAAACACACATTACTATCAAGCACATGTAGTACCTGAGGATAAAATTGATAAGAGGTATTCAAAGCAAAGGGTACCAAGAAGCAAGTGGACAAACCTAATTTATTATCTGATAAAACAATTTAAAGCAAAATTAATAAGAGAAGGTAGGGAAGGGCATTAAATACTAGCTAAAGAAAAAAAATTGGGGTTGGGGATTTAGCTCAGTGGTAGAGCGCTTGCCTAGGAAGCGCAAGGCCCTGGGTTCGGTCCCCAGCTCCGAAAAAAAAGAACAAAAAAATCCACCAAGATGATTACAATTCTAACCATTTTTTCACCAAACACAAGGGCATCCAATTTCATAAAGGAAATGCTACTGCGTTTAAATCATGTCCTCACCCAATCTAGTTATAGTGGGTAACTTCAGTAACCTACTCTCACCAACAGATAGGTCATCCAGACAAGAGCTAAACAGAGACACTGCAGTGAAATAATATCATAAGTTAAATTAACCAAACAAACCTCTGTTGCAGGCTACTGGAGCACAGTCTGAACCACGAGATTGTGGTTTCCTGGGGGAAAAACTATTTCTAGTTGTAGTATGGCTCAGTCCTAGAACACACCTTTAATCCCAGAGCTTTTTGTTTGTGGATTAAATAAAGTCAACCATAGGTCAAGAGGTGGAGCAAGCAACCAGTTAATAAGGAAGTGAATGTAGGAAAAAAAGCCTAGTCAACGGAAGTCAGGAGGGCAGATAGACGTACAGGAAGTAGAAGGGAGGGACATTCCGTTTGAGGTGCTTTTGAGATACATGGCAAAGGAAGACATTGGGATGTCAGCTGAGGAGCAGGCTGGGTGCTTTCTCTGCCGCTATGAGCTAACAGGCCTTCACCCCAGCATCCAGCTCCTAATTCACTAGTAAAATTGAACATTTGTGACTTTGTTAAATCAATAGACCTCTACACTTAAAGAATAGACTTTCTCCTCAGTACCCTATGGAACTTCCTCCAAAATTGAACACATATCAGAATACAAGTCTCAACACATGTAGAAAAATTGAAATATCTCCTTATAGCCTATATGGCCAGCAAAGAGAGAAGCTGGACAGCAACAATAAATATAGCAGAAAGTATACAGAGTATAGAAGCTAAACAACTTATTACTGAATGAAATCTGGATAGAAGTAGAAATCAAACGGGAAATTACAAACTCCGTAGTAGCAACGTTATCTATAGAACATAATGAAAATGATTCTGAGAGTAAAGTTAAAAGCACTAAGTGCCTACATCAAAGAACTAGATAGATAGTATTTCAGTAACTTCATACACTTGAAAACATTATAAAACCAGAAGAAACAACATCCCAAACAATGTAGATTGGAAAGAATTACATTTAGTGCTGAAATTAATGGAATAGAACTAAAAGAAATCATAGAAATGGGGAGTTGGTCCGGGGGGGGTGGTTGATCAAGACTGATAAACCACATTAGAGAGAGAGAGAGAGAGAGAGAGAGAGAGAGAGAGAGAGAGAGAGAGAGAGAGGTGGGGAGAGGGGAGAGGGAGAGAGGGAGAGAGGGAGATGGGGAGAGGGGAGAGGGAGAGAGGGAGAGAGGGAGAGAGGGAGAGAGGGAGAGAGGGAGAGAGGGAGAGAGGGAGGAAAGAAAAGATTCAGATCAATACAATTTGAGAAATAAAGGGAGACATCACAACAGATACCAAGAAAATTCAGAGAATTCTGAGGACATACTTCAAATATCTATAATACCCAAACTTAAACACCTAAAGAAAATGGATGGATTTCTTGATGTATATATGACCTACTAAAGTTAACTCAAGATGAAAGAAACAATTTAAACATACTCATAATCCTTAGTGAAATGAAAGTAACAATCAAAAATCTCCCAACAACAGCAGCAACAAACAGCATAGAGACAGATGAATAAAGTACAAAATTCTACCAGTGCTTCAAAGAACTCACACCTACACGCTTCAAATTATTCTGCTAAAGAGGAACTTAAGGACACTTACTAAATTCTTTACTAGTCACAGTTACCTTCATAACATAACCACCCATAAAAATCAACACAAAATACACAGACCAGTATCTCTTAGGAACATAAATGCAAAATGCTCACTAGAATACTTGCAAGCCAAGGGTGACACAGAGGACCTGAAAGGAGTCGATGGGAAATAATATTATACATTAAAAATAGTATAAGGAATTCTCGAAGAATAAACTGGAAAAAAACCAGATTCCCAATGAACCTTGCAAGAGACTGATAATGGTGCAATACTGCTGCTTCAGTGTTCACAGAATCTCCTTCTAGAACTCTGCAGGAGATGGAGGTAAGAGGATGAGCATTCTGTAAAGGTTGAAGCACCCAGGACCATGAAGCTTCATTCCAGACAGGAAGGAGTTGTGTAGATGGAGCCACCTACAAGTGCACTGTCCTCGTTGAATATTTGACTGAATGCCAGTCTTCACACAAGATGGGTAAGTCCCTCAGAGACGATCAAAATGACTTTTAGGGAAACAATTGCTAAAGCCTGTCCAGGGTAGCTTTCAGAAGCCCCTGCGTTGGCCCAGAATTTATAGGAGACACCAAGCACCACAGGATCAAAGATCAACTGGATGAGACATAAAGCTAGTGCACTGATATATTACAGAAAAGGTATGATGCCAAGAAACAGTCAGTATAAGGCTGTTTTACAGATAGGATAATGGATGAATCAGGCAGAAAGTATCATGTACATGGAAACCCAGAGAGAGCGCAGACATGAGTTCTGAGAGGGGACAGCATAACTGAGAAGTATCCTTTAAATGCTAAGCTGCTGTGTACAACAAGTTCCATCATGTGTGGGGCACATGAATCGTCATCTCTCCCCCACACTACACACTGGATTCTCTCATGGGATGATGGCAGAGTTGCAAGAGAATGCAAAGCACTGCATTGCTGGCAAGGATACTGTCAATTGGCAACATGCTTCTGAGGGTGTGAGGGGAAACAGCAAAAAACAGGTCACCAGTGGGCAAAGCTGCAGAGATGGCCAGAAGGGAAAACATGAATTGGATTGGGACTTACATTAAAGTGAAAAATGACTGTTTGCCACGAACGATACCCAAAGCAAGGGGTAAGTCACAAGCTGAAAGATAACCATCTGCCTGCCATCCCTCTGCTCAGCAAAGACCCCATACCCAGATTATATAAAGATCCCTAAAATCCAGCAAGGCAAGCGATCACCTGACAGAGCAAATAGAAGTTAGACATTCACAGAAGAGAACCTCAAATGGTCAGTCATTGTTTACACTGCTCACTGGAATAATGAGAATTGAAAGAACAGGAGAGAGCAATTAGCAAAAGCACAGCACTGTTCAATGAAATTAAAACCCCAAGTCCTCTCTAAAATGTGAATGAGCCGCAGCCCAGTGATGGGATAGGAACACGCTACCTGCTTTGGGTAATGACTGGGTTCTGTCTAACAGACGAAAACACACTTCTCTTCTAATCCATCCAGTAACACCACCTCTGTATTCTACACTCCCGAATGAGTATCTGTTTTCACTATGTTCCATATAATTCGTAACAACCAAAGTTTGGGAATAGCACATAAGATCGATATAATCATGAAGTAAAACATTACGTTTAAGTCTTGTTTCAGACAATGTTTGTTTGGCTATGTTTTGTTTTATTTCTAGAGTCTGGATCTTCCAATACTGTCTAGGTGGGTCTTGGAATTCCAATGAAGCTCATCCTGGCCTGGAACCCACTGTTTATTCTTGGTCACATGGGCTCCCTACCCTTGCCTCCCATGCCATGGGGTTATAGGCACTCGCTATAATATTCAGCTTTGGGTTGTAATATTTAATAGTCCTTTGAACTTGTTTAGTGGATTGGATCTATCAAATTACAAATTGTTTCTACAAATTACCTTTTTTTTCTGATGGCTGAATTTGGGAAGCCTATAGAGAAGGGATACAGAAAATATACTCAGAAACAAGCCAGCACTGCTCTCAACCCTTCCCAACATACACAGCAGCAGCTTTCTCTTCTCAGTCACAGTGAAAAATTCCATAGGCAACATACTGCATGAATTTACTGGTACTCAAGTTTCTGAAACTCTTGCTTCTTTGCTATTTGTGATCTGGAAAACCCTAGGAAATATTTGTAATATGGAAAAACCATATCTTTGTACAATGTCCACAGATTCAGTTTGTCAGATGGCACACTGGAGATCATGAGTCTAGAAGATTCTAAGGCCACAGAACAACATCCCAGCAATACCCTGTCATAGTTTCAATTAACGGCAACACTTACTAATAGCATTAACCTCCTGACCCTGAGATATGAGGAAGTCTTTTTTCTCACCTATGAAGGTCCTGTCTATCTGTTGGCTTCGCTCTTCTCTTTGGAAGTAAATTGCTAAGCCAAAATAAGGCATTGCATGTTTTTAAACTAAATTATACAGCAATATTTTGTGTAAAACTTACCACAAATATAATGGCTTAAAACAACACCAACTTAAATCATGTCACCACAATCACAACCTAGAGTCTGAGCATGGTCAAGTAATCCCTTGACCGAGATCTCCCTGCATGAGATAAAGACACTGCCGGACCTTTCCTTCCAGGCTCATGCAGGTGAGCAGCAGAAAGCAGCTTTCTGGGACCATGGAGCCATGCATGGAGCCGTGACTCCCTTTTTGGATTGGCTTTTAGCCAAGTCTGCTGTGAGCTACTATAATAGAAACAGGCACATATCTTGCTACATAACATAATAAAGCACAGGTCTTTGCTTCTGCACAGGTCATGAATGCCTTCTACTCCAACATGAGCATTCTCTCAGGAGAATCTCCTGTTGGATTGACTCCAAGTTTGTAGAGGGACAGCTTGCACGTGGGAGGGAATCACACCATGTGTGCAGATTTGGTCTTATGGGTGGAAGTTATGCAGCCCTAATCACAACTTACAGAGGGAAAAACAATGGAGTCATCTAGAAATTTTGCCTCTGACTGCTGCTTCTATCATTTAGTCATAAGAATTCTTCATAGGAGTTGGAGAGATATCCCAGATCTTAAGAGCAAGCACACACTGTTCTATAGAGGTTCCACGTTTCATTTTCAGCACCCATTCCAGAAGACTTACAACTACTCTTAACAGTCAGAATGACTAAGATCAAAAACTCAGGTGACTGTAGATGCTGTCGAGGATGTGGAGAAAGAGGAACACTCCTCCATTGTCGGTGGGATTTGCAAGCTGGTACAACCACTCTGGAAATCAGTCTGGCAATTCCTTAGAAAATTGGGCATAGTCCTACCTGAGGACCCAACTATCCCACTCCTGGGCATATATCCATAAGATACTCCAATATATAATAAGAACACATGCTCTACTAATGTTAATAGCTGCCTTATTTATAATAGCCAGAAGCTGGAAAGAACCCAGATATCCTTCAACAGAGGAATGGATACAGATAATGTGGTACATCTACACAATGGAGTACTACTCAGTTATTAAAAACAATGACTTTATGAAATTTTTAGAAGAATGAATGGAACTAGAAACTATCATCCTGAGTGAGGTAACCCAATCACAAAAGAACACACATGATAAGCACTTACTGATAAGTGGTTATTAGCCCCAAAGCTTGGAATACCCAAGATAAAATTCACAAACCACATGAAGCTCAAGAAGAAGGAAGACCAAGGTGTGGAAGCTACAAACCCTTTTGGAAGGGGGAAATATGGAGACCAAGTGTGGAGCAGAGACTGAAGGAAAGGCCATCCAGAGACTGCCCCACCTGGGAATCCATCCCATATACAGAAACCAAACCCAGACAATATTGCTGATGGCATGAAGTGCGTGCTGACAGGAGCCTGATATAGCTGTTTCCTGAGAGGCTCTACCACTCTGCCCAAGCCTGACAAATACAGAGGCAGATGCTCACAGCCAACCATTGGACTGAGAATGGGGACCCCAATAGACAAGTTAGAGAAAGGACGAAAGGAGCTGAAAGGGTTTGCAACCCCATAAGAACAACAACAATATCAACCAACCAGAACCCCCAGAGCTCCTAGGAACTAAACCACCATCCCAAGAGTAACCAGGGATGGACCTATGGTTCCAGCTGCATATGTAGCAGAGGATGGCTTTGTCAGGCATCAGTGGGAGGAGATGCCCTTGATCCTGTCAAGGCTTGATGCCCCAGTGTAGGGGAATATCAAGGCAGGGAGGTAGGAGGAAGTTGGTGGGTGGGTGAGGGAATACCCTCAAAGAAGCAGGGGTGGGGTGTGGGATAATAGGTTTCTGGAGGGAAAATCTGGAAAGGGGATAATATTTAAAATGTAAATTTTTTAAAAATCCAATAAAATAAAAAAATGTAAAAAAAAAAGTTATAATGCCCTGTTCTGGCATCTACTAGCAGGCAAGACTGTATACACACACACACACACACACACACACACACACACACATACACACATACACACACACACACCATTAAAATAAAATAATTCTTTATTCTAATGAGTTCCTTTTTAATTCTAGAGATAAGCTGTCTGACAGATACACACATGACAACTCATGTTTTCATGAAATGTATGTCAAAAGCAAATGGTAGCTGATTGGTTGTTCATTATAATTTGTGCTTTTTGTTTTCTCCTTAAAACTAATTATCTTACCCAGGATCATACATTTTCTTCTCTTTTTATTCTTAGATGTGCCAGCGTACCAAGGCATTTAAGATTGAAAATGAATATCGACAATTATGTAAGCTTTGGGATCTGAGGAGAAAATTGTATTACATCTTTACCCAGGTATCACTGAGAAAGTTAAATAAAAATGGATCTGAGGGGAAACAGAATATAAAATCATGACTTCTTAGTGGAATCAAAACTATTTGGGACACACTGCATACATGGGTTTCTCACAAAGCAAGGATTCTGTTTTCTTAGTACAATATTGCAGAAGATATTTAGTTTTTAGCTTTATAGGAGACATTGGGGAGAGCTTCATGAGGGATCGGAAATGAGGCCCTCGTAAATATGAAGTTTATTATTTGGTAGAAGTGACAAACATCACTACGTGGCAATCAGAAAGATAAGGATGATATCTCACAATGAATCTAGAAAAATTGTAGTCACAGTTATTCTGGATAAGGAAACCATAGAGATCTATTTTATACTTGTGCTGTTGAAACAGAAACCAGTCTTCCTATAGGACTGCCATTTCAGCAGACCAGGACACACCCCCATTCAAGCCCGTTGAAATGTTTGAAAGCACCTGAAGAAGAGAAATAGCTGAGTATTGGACTTTTCATACAAATTTGTTCCTCATCTGTGTCTGGTGTTTTTCTTTATGCCTTTGCACAGATGTTGAGTGTTCTTGGGCAAGAAGTCTTTGGGACTTAGGATTGCTTAGGAATTTGTAATATTTGCATGTGCAAAACAAAACATGCCATCACTATCAAAACTGGGAGTTTATGTGTGTTTCATATGCTTAGCGTACCTGCAGTCCAGCCAGAGATACACATCACCCAAGTTTGTATACTCCAGTACGCCAAGGGTGATGGCCTTGAGCATAAGAGTGGAACTGCCGAGCTGCGGTACAGTGTAGAACTCAATTATCAAGTTTGTAGCTCTCGTGCGAGAGAGAGAGAGAGAGAGAGAGAGAGAGAGAGAGAGAGAGAGAGAGAAGGAGAGGGGGACTTGAGAGAGAGACAGACAGAGAAACAGAAGCAAACAGAGAAAAGGTGTTCATATGCATTTGTGTAGATGTCAGAAATCGGGGTCAGGTATATTGCTTAGCTGCGTTCCACTTTGTTTTTTGAGACAGGTTCTCTCACTGAACCAGGAGTTCATTAATTTGACCAGACAGGATGACGAATGAGTTACAAGGATTCTGCTGCCTCTGCCCTCTCTCTGGCTACAGGCATAAGCCACTACAATTGACTTTTATATGGGTTCTCAAGATCCAAACTCAGATCTCCATGCTTATGGGATGAGAAATTTACTATGTCCTCCCTTACCCACCTCAGCCCTGAATTTCCAAACAATGGACAAGCAGCCTGTGCTTGCAAAGTACAACATAATATTCCCCATTTTTTTAAATTCTAAAACTTTCTCTTTATATACATGTTTTGTTTTTCTCTTTTAACAACAGAAATGCTGGAGCCAGTAGCCTTATGCTTCAACCTTATGCTATCTGTTCTCTTTCAGCAGGAATCTTCTCAGGGAAATGTATGGTACCATCATGCACCTGGTGATCAAATACACTAAACAATATTTATTTGCATTATGTGTAAAATTTGTTTGTGTGTGTGCGCACACGTGCATGTGCATGTATGTGTATGTATGTGTATGCATGTGTGCATGTGTACTTATGAGTGTGTGTATGTGACTATGAGTGTGTGTGCTCATGGAGGCCAGGAGAGGGTGCCGGATCACCTGAAGCTGGAGTTGTAGTTGTAAGCCTGCTGATTTAGATGCTTGGAACGTAATTCTGGTCATCAGTAAAACTAGTACTCTTAACTACTAAGCCATTTCTCCTGTCCCAAATGTTTTACTTTTGAAAACAATAAAAAAATAGTTTAAAGTAAATAAAAAATAAAAGAGAACTTTAGTGGTTAACAATTAAATCAATGGTTTGGATTTTTATCTTAAAAAAGCAATTGGTAGTCTTTAATTGTTATGCAATGTCACAATGGAGGTATTATATGCATGCACACATCACACACACACATGCACAAATGTGTACACACTCATACACAAAGTTAGTGAAAGACATGTGCTATGTAGTGAAGTCAAAGGTGCCTGGCTGAGCTTCAAATTTGGAGACACACTGGGGAAGTATAGCCTGTACCAGGATATGTAGAACATTCCAGAAAACAGAACCAGCAAATTGAGGCACAGTTCCATACTGCCCACCTTCATGAACATGAAAAACTCTTTGCATAAATCTTCACTCAGGCAAATCTAGGATAATTTATTTTGGTGCAGAAAATAATTATATATGTGCCATATAAGAGATGGGGCTTACTAAAAGAGACTTGAATATATATTTTAACTATAAGGGTTAAGACAATGATTCTCAACCTGTCGGTCACAACCCCTTCAGAGAACTGAACAACCCTTTCACAGGGATTTCCTAAGAGCATCACAAATCACAGATGTTTACATTACAATTCATAACAGCAGCAAAATTTCAGTTAGGAAGTAGCAATGAAAATAATAATGTTATGGCTGAGGGTCACCACAACACAACGAACTCTGTTAAAGGGTCGGAGTGTCAGAAGGTTGAAAACCACTGGGTTGAGTAAAGAGGGGTACTTGGGGGGAAGTAAGACATTGGAGGATCACCAGGACAGGCTTTCAAGGGAGTACAGCACTGTGTGTCTTCTGTACCTTATTTTAATGACTCTCAATTGACATCTCAAAATCACTGAAAAAAATCCTTGTCTCCCTCTTTGATAAGTGTGATCAGAGGATCACTTCAGGAGTGTCCTAGGTGGGATTAAAATCTGATAAGGTAAAACCAGGAGCCCTTTGAGTTGTACAAGGGATTTAGGACATATCCTTTCCCAGTAAATGGGGCCTCTGAAGAGATTCATAGAGAATATAGATTCATTGGTGAGAATGAAGAAAGGCCTTAAGCAAATGTTGCTGGTTTTATTGGAATTCTTGATCCTTAGCTGACTTCAATCAAGCTCCTAAGTGAGGGTTTCCTTTTTCTTCCTATGTTCCCCACAATTTTCTCTAGCTTTCTGTTCTACCTCAATGTATTCAAGAGAGAAAAGAGGAGTTGAGTGTGCGATGGCCCTTATAGATCACTATTTCCACCCATGAGTAGACCTCATAAGATTACACAGACAATGTAATAACTTTAGGAGAATCTGGCCCACTTCCTAGTACTACAGATGACTGTAGCTCATCACAGGCAACCAGAGCTCCTGCCAGGTCTGTGCATATAGGATCTCAGCAGGGGTCCTAGCTTGAGCAGGCTTCTTGCTCTTTCTTGGCAGGCAACGCTGATATGGACACCAATCCCACATTGCTAAGAACATAGATTATCCTGGTAGTTCAATCACAATGACAGTGAGTGAAGCATCCCATCCTGTTAGATATTCTCCATTTTCCACAGGACTTCTTTGAATGGACATCAGGAGTATATCATGCCTGTTCCTTAATTAGGAAGCCAGAAGAGACAAAGAAATTAATACAAAATTTTCTCTGCCTCATAGTTTGTTTTACTTTGGTAACTTGAGTTTATCCCCAAAATATATCCCTTCAGGGACTAGAGAGATAGCTCAGTGGTTAATAACACTTGTTGCTTGTGTGATATATGTTATGGTCTCAGGTACACACACATGTGTTGAAAATTAAATAGATTAATGTTTAAAGAACACTACAATATATGAAATTAAAAACACATTTAAAAATATTTTTTAAATGTCTCTTCACTTCCATGCCATGAAGGCTTCGTGTGTGTGTGTGTGTGTGTGTGTGTGTGTGTGTGTATACATTCATGTATGTGTGTGTGTGTATACATTCATGTATGTGTGTGTGTGTGTATACATTCATGTATGTGTGTGTGTTTATGTGTATGAATGCCCGTGGATCTCTGTGTGAGTGTGCATGAGTTTGTTTGTGTGTGATTGTGTTCCTGCGTGTGAATGTATGTCTGTGGATCTGTGTGTGTGTGTGTGTGTGTGTGTGCGCGCGCGCGCGCGCGCGTTTAACCCTGCATGTGCATAGATTGCTAGAGCAGTCCATACTGGTGTTCTTCCTTTAACTCTTTCAGTATAAATGATGTTTCAAAAAGTACAACTCCTGAAACATGTCAACCTTCTGAATTAATCTTTCCCAACACACACACACACACACACACACACACACACACACACATACTTATATAGGCACAGAGATGAATAGAAACACCAACCTCTGTTTAATTTCATCTGTCACAAAGTTCTTGACACAAGATTAAATGTTGGTCATTAGATGAATTCTATTACTGATTACATTTTGGGCATTCTTGAGCTGTAATCAGATCTCCCAGGGTTTTATTTAATTCATTAAATGAAAGAATTAATATGGAACTCATATTGATAAGGGAAATGGATTCCCTAGGTAGTCCTGTCAATATCTAAGCAAAGAGAAAAATAAAGCACCAAAGGGCACTTCACTTTTGTCTGTTCACTGAAGTCAGACCAGCTCCGTGAAGAAATGAAATTATGGCAGTCCAGGCAGATAAAAATGGACCCATGAGACAGACATAGCAAAGCCCGGAGCTCTGGAGCCATCCAGAGGGCTAAGAGGGGAAGGGTGTAAGATCTAAGGAATCTACCCCAGGCTAAATGGAGAGACAGGACAGGCTCTGTCTGGAAAAAGCCACTCAAAGGGATTAGGGCTTCCAGGAAGCTTGCAGGGGGTTGGTGATATATTTACAGCTTGAGTCTCACTAGCAAACACCTCTGATGTCATTGAATGACCCCGAATTACAAGAAAATAATTAAACAATAGCACCAAGGCTGTCTTCCATTGCCTACTGAGGCATAAGATTAGGAAGAAACCCATGAGAAAGCTAAGTCTCTGGGCCTCTCAACTCCAGATAAACAGAATCCAAGTGTCCTGTAAAATGTTAATGAGTTCTAATCAGCAAAGAGGCACTGGCACCAAATAAATTTGCAAGTCCTGGGTGTGGGACACAATGAAACTCTTCAGTAAAGACTCTCACACACTATTTAGTGTGCTGCTCATGATAATTCCCCAACCCAGTGTTGCATTTCCCAAACCCATTTAACTTGGGAATATTTTTCTAATTCAGAGCCCCCATTAGCATTGGACATTTGTGTATGGGTGCCTCTCAATTTGGAAAACAGTGGGTAGGTCCATTTACATTTGAATGGATGCCTGTAGACAGCTCCCATTCTGTCTGTTTGGCACTAAAAGCCCCCAAGGAAGCTGACTCCTGACAGGATAGAGCATAGAAAGACCAGTATGCAGGCTCAGGCAGAAAATCTCCACATTGGCTAGCATGTTCCCAAATCATTAGAATGGACAGTGTTCTGGTCATTTATGCTCAGTGCTCAGATCTGCAAAGAGCCAAGTCAGCCTGTGGGAAGTCATTATGCTCACAGAGACAACTGAGAAGGGAACTGAGCATGGTGAAGGCAATAGGTGAGGGCCGCCCTGCAGGTGTCCATGTAGGTGTCCTCAAAGATATAGTTATGAAAACCCAGTTCAGATTGACCTCATGAACCTGGATCAATTTTCAGGGAGTCTAATGCCAGGCAGTTCATTGCTGGCATATTTAAAACACGGTATAATTTGGAAAAGGGTTTCTAAGCCACAATCAGTCCAGTTCCAGGTGTACAATAAAACTTAACGTATTACTACATAGCAACTCCTTTACAAAGTACATATCACTGTGAGTTCTATAGCTAAAAGAGCTAGTATCAACTGAGGTCTTTACTGAGACAGCACAGAGGTCACCAGGCAATAAAGTGCATGAGACATCTCCCTGAAGGGATAGGGGAATTTGGGTGAGGTCTGCCTCTACTGGTAGCAAAAAGGTCATTGGGTCATTAACAAAAATCACTCCCAGCTGTCTGGGCAGGAAACAGGTATTTTATTTCCTCCATTGAGAAAAGGTCCTGTGTGTTTAACATTCCTAGTTTCTCTAGTGATCTGTAGGCACAAGGACTTTTGTACCCCTGTCCCCGCCAGCGGGGACCCAGTTATTCAGGGTCCCGAAGAGGCTTTCTACCTGTGGGCCAAAATGGGGGTGAAGAGAAGAAGGAGACCAAGCAAAAGTTCTGTTGTCAAGGTCTCGTTTATTGGGGTGAATGTTACAGCTTTTAAGGCTTTCAGGTAGGGGGAGTGTCCTTTGTGAAACACAGAGGAGGGGGAGGTGCGGATACAGGTAGTGATAGCTGGAGGCAAAGAGGTCAGGCGGTAGACGATGAGGTCAGGCGGTGGAGACACTGGGTGTTGATTCAGGAGGTAACAGGTATCTGCTAAGGGAGCTGAGGCATCCCTTGAATGTTATCTTCCTGTGCCGTAAATTCATGGGAGAGGCTTTCATTCAACAATCTTAAGACTTAATGCAGTCATCTTAGGGGTGAGTCTCTGTGGCCAAACAGCCCAGAGTTACCTAGTCACTTTGAACCATGCAGTCAAAAAGCGGTTAGGCCCAAATCCAATACGGCTCCGTGCATACCTCTACCAAGTAGAAACAAGAGTCTTGTGCACAAATGACAGAGTGTCAGGGCAGACTGTACAGTCTGAGGCTCCTGGCTATCAATCCATTCAGCCTGAATTAAACTCTGGTCTCTTAGCTGAAGAAAGTATGGGAACAGAAGAGGAGTGAGGGAAACAGAAGAGAGAAGGAGACAGAAGGAGGGAGGGAGGGAGAAGAGAGAAGGGGACAGAAGGACAGAATCGAATTTGTGCCTTGGGAGACACTAAGAGTTTGATGCTTTGTTTTCACCGCTAAGATCTGGATTTACATAGCTTATGCTGCTCAATCATGTTTTCTTCTGGTGGCCCCCTCTTTCCTGCTACCATTGCTTCAAGTTCCTATGGCTGTCAGCGGCCGTTAGGCAAGCAGTCTTCAAAGGCTCTTACCATCACTCACTTTTCCTTTGTCAGCTACTTGACAATTGAATCTTCAAGGACGCATACTGCAAACGTGTGCTTTGATTTCATCG